>NC_047119.1:76136816-76361816 GCF_902500255.1 Thalassophryne amazonica | reverse complement strand
TCTAATATTCATGGAGCACAGAGGCTGCCTTCAGCGAACCCAGTTGTGAGCAAGAAGGCCCAAGTCTGACCACAGTGACATCAACGGAGGTCAGGCCGCCTTCCCCGCACACCTCCACAGCCAACGCGGTTTCTCCTTCCCCAGAGGAGCCATGCTCCGTGAGCAGCTGAGATTCACGCTGTAGTCAGCAACCCGTAACCATGGAGATGCACAATGCTATGTGCGCAAGTATCTATTATACTACAACCCCTGGCAAAAATTATGGAATCACCGGCCTCGGAGGATGTTCATTCAGTTGTTTAATTTTGTAGAAAAAAAGCAGATCACAGACATGACACAAAACTAAAGTCATTTCAAATGGCAACTTTCTGGCTTTAAGAAACACTATAAGAAATCAAGAAAAAAAGATTGTGGCAGTCAGTAACGGTTACTTTTTTAGACCAAGCAGAGGAAAAAAATATGGAATCACTCAATTCTGAGGAATAAATTATGGAATCACCCTGTAAATTTTCATCCCCAAAACTAACACCTGCATCATATCAGATCTGCTCGTTAGTCTGCATCTAAAAAGGAGTGATCACACCTTGGAGAGCTGTTGCACCAAGTGGACTGACATGAATCATGGCTCCAACAGGAGAGATGTCAATTAAAACAAAGGAGAGGATTATCAAACTCTTAAAAGAGAGTAAATCATCACGCAATGTTGCAAAAGATGTTGGTTGTTCACAGTCAGCTGTGTCTAAACTCTGGACCAAATACAAACAACATGGGAAGGTTGTTAAAGGCAAACATACTGGTAGACCAAGGAAGACATCATAGCATCAAGACAGAAAACTTAAAGCAATATGTCTCAAAAATCGAAAAATGTACAACAAAACAAATGAGGAACGAATGGGAGGAAACTGGAGTCAACGTCTGTGACCGAACTGTAAGAAACCGCCTAAAGGAAATGGGATTTACATACAGAAAAGCTAAATGAAAGGCATCATTAACACCTAAACAGAAAAAAACAAGCTTACAATGGGCTAAGGAAAAGCAATTGTGGACTGTGGATGACTGGATGAAAGTCATATTCAGTGAAAATTCTTGAAAGGGTAGTTGTAAAACAGCTAACTGATCATCTGCAGAGGAATGGTCTATTTGAAGAGTTTCAGTCAGGTTTTAGAATTCATCATAGTACAGAAACAGCATTAGTGAAGGTTACAAATGATCTTCTTATGGCCTCAGACAGTGGACTCATCTCTGTGCTTGTTCTGTTAGACCTCAGTGCTGCTTTTGATACTGTTGACCATAAAATTTTATTACAGAGATTAGAGCATGCCATAGGTTTTAAAGGCACTGCGCTGCGGTGGTTTGAATCATATTTGTCTAATAGATTACAATTTGTTCATGTAAATGGGGAATCTTCTTCACAGACTAAAGTTAATTATGGAGTTCCACAAGGTTCTGTGCTAGGACCAATTTTATTCACTTTATACATGCTTCCCTTAGGCAGTATTATTAGATGGTATTGCTTAAATTTTCATTGTTACGCAGATGATACCCAGCTTTATCTATCCATGAAGCCAGAGGACACACACCAATTAGCTAAACTGCAGGATTGTCTTACAGACATAAAGACATGGATGACCTCTAATTTCCTGCTTTTAAACTCAGATAAAACTGAAGTTATTGTACTTGGCCCCACAAATCTTAGAAACATGGTGTCTAACCAGCTCCTTACTCTGGATGGCATTACCCTGAGCTCTAGTAATACTGTGAGAAATCTTGGAGTCATTTTTGATCAGGATATGTCATTCAAAGCGCATATTAAACAAATATGTAGGACTGCTTTTTTGCATTTACGCAATATCTCTAAAATCAGAAAGGTCTTGTCTCAGAGTGATGCTGAAAAACTAATTCATGCATTTATTTCCTCTAGGCTGGACTATTCTAATTCATTATTATCAGGTTGTCCTAAAAGTTCCCTAAAAAGCCTTCAGTTAATTCAAAATGCTGCAGCTAGAGTACTGACGGGGACTAGAAGGAGAGAGCATATCTCACCCATATTGGCCTCTCTTCATTGGCTTCCTGTTAATTCTAGAATAGAATTTAAAATTCTTCTTCTTACTTATAAGGTTTTGAATAATCAGGTCCCATCTTATCTTAGGGATCTTGTAGTACCATATCACCCCAATAGAGCGCTTCGCTCTCAGACTGCGGGCTTACTTGTAGTTCCTAGGGTTTGTAAGAGTAGAATGGGAGGCAGAGCCTTCAGCTTTCAGGCTCCTCTCCTGTGGAACCAGCTCCCAATTCAGATCAGGGAGACAGACACCCTCTCTACTTTTAAGATTAGGCTTAAAACTTTCCTTTTTGCTAAAGCTTATAGTTAGGGCTGGATCAGGTGACCCTGAACCATCCCTTAGTTATGCTGCTATAGACGTAGACTGCTGGGGGGTTCCCATGATGCACTGTTTCTTTCTCTTTTTGCTCTGTATGCACCACTCTGCATTTAATCATTAGTGATCGATCTCTGCTCCCCTCCATAGCATGTCTTTTTCCTGGTTCTCTCCCTCAGCCCCAACCAGTCCCAGCAGAAGACTGCCCCTCCCTGAGCCTGGTTCTGCTGGAGGTTTCTTCCTGTTAAAAGGGAGTTTTCCTTCCCACTGTAGCCAAGTGCTTGCTCACAGGGGGTCGTTTTGACCGTTGGGGTTTTACATCATTATTGTATGGCCTTGCCTTACAATATAAAGCGCCTTGGGGCAACTGTTTGTTGTGATTTGGCGCTATATAAAAAAATTGATTGATTGATTGATTGATGAATCTCGAATCTGCATTGGGCAAGGTGATGATGCTGGAACTTTTGTTTGGTGCCTTTCCAATGAGATTTATAAAGATGACTGCCTGAAGAGAAGATGTAAATTTCCACAGTCATTGATGATATGGGGCTGCATGTCAGGTAAAGGCACTGGGGAGATGGCTGTCATTACATCATCAATAAATGCACAAGTTTATGTTGATATTTTGGACAATTGAAAGGATGTTTGGGGATGATGAAATCATTTTTCAAGATGATAATCCATCTTGCCATAGAGCAAAAACTGCAAAAACATTCCTTGCAAAAAGACACATAGGGTCAATGTCAATGAGCAGATCTGATTTGATGCAGGTGTTAGTTTTGGGGATGAAAATTTACAGGGTGATTCCATAATTTTTTCTCAGAATTGAGTGATTCCATATTTTTTCCTCTGCTTGGTCTAAAAAAGTAACCGTTACTGACTGCCACAATCTTTTTTTTCTTGATTTCTTATAGTGTTTCTTAAAGCCAGAAAGTTGCTATTTGAAATGACTTTAGTTTTGTGTCATGTCTGTGATCTGCTTTTTTTTCCTACAAAATTAAACAACTGAATGAACATCCTCTGAGGCCGGTGATTCCATAATTTTTGCCAGGGGTTGTATAGTACAGGGCTTTGCTGCCATCTACTAGAATAAAAGAGCATTACATCATCTACCACACTATTACAGCACATACACCTGATAATGGTGATATTTGATAATTGCCCACAGCACCCCTGACGATTGATCATGGCACCCTAGGGTGCCGCAGCACCCTGGTTGAGAATCACTGGGTTATACCACGGAGTCCAGCATTTCTGATTTAAGGCTCTCTTTTTCAGAGGAGCTACAGCATCCAAAGTTGTGCTCAATGAGGATGTAAAGCTATTGACTGAGATACTCTATCTCACTCACAGAGTTTAGGTGGCTACTCTGCACTGTGTTGGTATATGGCATTGAAGAACATAACAAAAAAGGAATCATATCCTTAAACCTAGTTACAGCGCTTCCAGAAAGACTTCTACTGTAATGAAACTTATTCCCCACTGCTGGGTAGTCCATTAAAGTAAATGTAAATGTTATTAAGAAATGATCAGACAGAAGGGGGTTTTCAGGGAATACTGTTAAGTCTTCAATTTCCATACCATAAGTCAGAACAAGATCTAAGATATGATTAAAGTGGTGGGTGGACTCATTTACATTTTGAGCAAAGCCAATAGAGTCTAATAACAGATTAAATGCAGTGTTGAGGCTGTCATTCTCAGCATCAGTGTGGATGTTAAAATCGCCCACTATAATTATCTTATCTGAGCTAAGCACTAAGTCAGACAAAAGGTCTGAAAATTCACAGAGAAACTCACAGTAACGACCAGGTGGACGATAGATAATAACAAATAAAACTGGTTTTTGGGACTTCTAATTTGGATGGACAAGACTAAGAGTCAAGCTTTCAAATGAATTAAAGCTCTGTCTGGGTTTTTGATTAATTAATAAGCTGGAGTGGAAGATTGCTGCTAATCCTCCTCCTCCACCCGTGCTTCGAGCATTCTGACAGTTAGTGTGACTCGGGGGTGTTGAGTCATTTATCCATCCATCTATCCATTTTCTTCCGCTTTATCCGGAGTCGGGTTGCGGGGGCAGCAGCTCAAGCAAAGCCGCCCAGACCTCCCGATCCACACACACCTCCCCCAGCTCCTCTGGGGGAACCCCAAGGCGTTCCCAAGCCAGCCGAGAGATGTAGTCCCTCCAGCATGTCCTGGGTCTTCCCCAGGGCCTCCTCCCAATGGGACGTGCCCGGAAAACCTCTCCAGCGAGGCGTCCAGGGGGCATCCGGAAAAGATGCCCGAGCCACCTCAACTGACTCCTTTCGACGTGGAGGAGCAGCGGCTCGACTCCGAGCTCCTCCTGAGTGTTGACTCATTTAAACTAACATAATCATCCTGCTGTAACCAGGTTTCTGTAAGGCAGAATAAATCAATATGTTGATCAATTATTATAGAATTTACTAACAGGGACTTAGAAGAGAGAGACCTAATGTTTAATAGACCACATTTAACTGTTTTAGTTTGTGGTGCAGTTGAAGGTGCTATATTATTTTTTCTTTTTAAATTTTTATCCTTAAATAGATTTTTACTGGTTATTGGTGGTCTGGGAGCAGGCACCGTCTCTACGGGGATGAGGTATTGGGGGGATGGCAGGGGGAGAGAAGCTGCAGAGAGGTGTGTAAGACTACAACTCTGCTTCCTGGTCCCAACCCTGGATAGTCACGATTTGGAGGGTTTAATAAAATTGGCCAGATTTCTAGAGATGAGAGCTGCTCCATCCAAAGTGGGATGGATGCCGTCTCTCCTAACAAGACCAGGTTTTCCCCAGAAACTTTGCCAATTATCTATGAAGCCCACCTCATTTTTTGGACACCACTCAGACAGCCAGCAATTCAAGGAGAACATGCGGCTTAACATGTCACTCACTGTCCGATTGGGGAGGGGCCCATAGAAAACTACAGAGTCCGACATTGTGTCGACACACCGATTCAATGTTTATTTTAGTGACCTCCGATTGGCGTAACCGGGTGTCATTACTGCCGACGTGAATTACAATCTTACCAAATTTACGCGTAGCCTTAGCCAGCAGTTTCAAATTTCCTTCAATGTCGCCTGCTCTGGCCCCCGGAAGACAATTGACTATGGTTGCTGGTGTCGCTAACTTCACATTTCTCAAAACAGAGTTGCCAATAACCAGAGTTTGATCCTCGGCGGGTGTGTCGTCGAGTGGGGAAAAACGGTTAGAAATGTGAACGGGTTGGCGGTGTACACGGGGCTTCTGTTTAGAACTACGCTTCCTCCTCACAGTCACCCAGTCAGCCTGCTCATGAGAGTTTTTTTCCATAATTTTATTTCAACAAATACAACAAACAAACGAACAAAACACAAGGCCAAAGAGATATAGAAGGACAAAAAAGTTCCTTATGGAGAAGGCATCAGCATTTTTTGTGTGTGTGTGTGTGTATGTGTGTGTGTGTGTGTGTGTGTGTGTTCGTTCAACAAAATTGTTCGTTTTTGCTTTACACCTTTACATTTCTAACTTTTCCTCTTTTTTAATTGAGAAGTTGTACAACACAGTGTATTTAGAAAACTGAACAAAAATTTGCCAGGGGGTAACAATAATAAAAATAAATAAATAAATAAAATAAATTGACAAGTTAGGTACAGTTCATACAGTGTTTCCATGCTGATAGTGTTTTTATGGTCTTTGTATTTGAACAGGGTTCAGTGCTATTCATATAAATTTCAAAGTTCTTATCAAAGATAGAGAATGTTTTTTTTTTTGATAATTTACATTTGTATATGTAAAACCTTGCCATAATAATGAGTAGATTAATAATATAAACTTCATTTTCTGTTGTGTTGTCTTTTGCAAAAAAACAACAAAAAAACAAAAAACAAAAATAATGTTCATAAAACATTCTAAAGTTTTTATAAAAGTGGGTTGTTAAGAAATGGGTAATGTCCTTCCAAAAGTTCTTGGGAGAGAGGAACAAAATGAACAATATGTATCTATATCTTTTTAATTCAGGGTAGAATTTGTGAATAATTTTGAAAGAGATTTTAGTTTTGTTTGTTATGAAATATTTATGAGGTAATACCCAAATTTTTTTCCAGTTAACATTGCAAGCAAATTGACCCCAGCAGGAAAATGACATGAGGTTTCACAGCAATTTCACGTTGAAAAAGAGATCATTTAGATTTGTTATTTTTATGCGATGAAGAAAAACATATTTTTACACAGGAGGTTTCACTTAATTTTAGGGGAAAAAACAGAATTTGATTAGAAGAACCTCTGCATAGCATTTTAACACCACAAGGAAAAGCTTTTAAGACCGTATCAGCTTGTGATACAGGTACATTATAAGTTGATACAAACATGTTATATGTCATAAAATTCCCATCTGGTGTTATCAATTGTTTCAAGGGTTAGGGTTAGGGTTAGGATTAAAGTTAGCGCTCCGTCCCCGACGTGGAAACGGAGGTGCACGGGCACTCCCTCGCTCAAAAAACCCCCCATGGTCGTAGTTCGTTTGCAGCCTGGGTCGGCGTCTGTTCCTAACAAATGTCCAACCGGACATTTCGGTGTCGGCGTGTAATGCCGTGTCGAAAGTGTTAGCAAGCTAGTTAGCTTGCTAAAAAAATTAATGTGGCCAAAAAATTAAACAAAGTGCTCCGTCGCGACGTTTCGACCGTTAGAGGTCTTCTTCAGGCGTTGGAGCACGGTGAAAAAGTCTTGAAAAAGACTGTTAGTTCAGAGTCCAAAGCAGCAGGTAGCGTTCTCTGTGTAAACAGTTCGGCGTTCGGTGCGGAAATGAGCAGCGGAGGGCTGAGGGTCCTCTTATAGGGGGCGTGACGAAGGACTCAGCCTCTGCTTTGGAAAAGAAAAAGAAACTTTTAACAAAAGGAACTTCAGGTGAAAAAAGAAAAGAATTTAACTTTAGAATGAAACGGGGTGAAAGGTCAATAGGAACAAAAGGATGCCCCGTCTGTCAAAATAAAAGGTAAGTATATAGAAGAAAAAGGTAAGTATTTTTTATTATTTTTTAATGTATTTTTTTATTTTTCTTTTGTTCATATATTGAACATGAATTTTATGAACTATCATTTATGTAAATATTTTCAATTAAATGTTAACTGTATATTTATCCAGAACAGTCTTGAACTATTTACAAAATCAAGTAAGTATTAAGTACGTATGTATGTGTGTGTGTGTGTATATATATATATATATATATATATATATAGATATATATATATAGATATATATATATATATATATATATATATATATATATATATATATATATACACACATATGTGTGTCCCAGTATGACTGTGCTTAATTGTGTATTCCAATGTAGGGGTTGTGTTTGGGTGTGAGGTTGGTTATCCAGGATTAGGTCATATTTTGACATATAATTTAGTGTCCAATTTGGTTTAAATGGGGTTGAGGTTAGGGTTTAGGGCCAAGGGTTAAGGTTAGGGTCATGGGTAAAAGTTAGGGGTTAAGGTTATGAGTGAGGTTAGGGTTAGGAATAGGAGTAGGGCCAGAGGTTAGGTTTAGGGCCAGGGGTTAGGGTTAGGAGTGTGGTTGGGGTTAGGAGTGAGGTTAGGGTTAGGATTAGGATTAGGGTTTGGATTAGGGCTAAGGGTTTGGGTTAGGATTAGGTTAGATAAGGTTAGGATCAGGGCTATAGGTAAGGGTTATGGTTAGGTTAAGACCCCTATGTACCCATTTAATCCATGTGGAAATTTGGTTGAAAGCTGTCTGATCCATTTGTTTTCAGCTCTAATCCTCTCACTTTTGCTCCAGGTGGGGAGGTTAGGGTTAGGGTTAGGGTTAGGGTTAGTGCTCGTGTTTGCTTCTTTCATTTTAGAAAGTGCTACATTAAGGCATCTTAACGCTGCCTAGTGGCCTGGATCAGTGACTCCTCTTCACTTAAAGTGAAGAAAAGTCACAACTTTTAATATTTAGGGCCTGAGTAGGCAACGTCCTACGAGGACCCTATTGGAATTGTGCTGTTTATTATTATTTATTATTATTATTATTATTATTATTGACACTTTTCAAGCCCCAATTTCAGCCTTTTCCCATGCTCAAAAACTCACCAAACTTTGCAAAGTCATCTGGTTGGATCCAAAATTTGATATTTTGGTGGTTGCGCACATGCTTGCAGCGAAATGGTGAAATAGCGCCCCTACAAAACCAGCTTTTGTCGTAGCTTCACAAAATTCGGTACACATATTTATCATGCTGGGACGCACAAAAAAGTCTCTTAACGTCATCGTGAAATGTCAACAGGAAGTCGACCATTTTGATTGGAAGTTTCGATTTTGAGGTATTTTTTTTGCCATTTTTGGCCATTTCCACTACTTAGATTTGAATGAACTCGTCCTAGGGATTTCAACCAATCCTCTACAAATTTGGTCAACATCATCATGACCCAATGGTGATCAAAAGTCACCAAAAGAATTTCTGTTGGTCAAAAGGCGTGGCTGCTAGGGTTCGTCAAACTTTGGAGAGCGTTTCAGAGCACGCCATTTCACTTTGAAAGGCTGTCATGCCCACATACTTCATCATAGATCCTTCTGATGTGCTGGACATGATGAGGGCTCCACCCTGTACGTCTGCATATATTAAACACATAGCGCCCCCCGGTGGTAACAGTAAATGTCCTATTTTTACTTTAACAGGTACTGATGGCACATAGTTAACTCCATCAACTTCATTCCACTTCTAAAACATGCAGAACAAGTTGGTGAATGTAGGTGATGATCACCGTGAAGTTATGAGTAACAGCATCCGTTGTGGTGGCGTACCAAATATCGACCATTCGCCATGAAATTACGTTCTTCCTTTTCATAGCTTTAATTTTGTCATATCATCATGAAAATTGATACACAGGTCAAGCACGACAACCTCTCACAATTCATAGGGGCGTCACCCATGGGCGGGGCAAAATGCCTCAATATTGTCCCCTTGCAACTTTCAAAAACCCCTCCGCATAGGGGTATTTTTGGCGTAGGAAGAAGAAAATTGGTATACATGTGTGACTTGCATAGATGCACAAAAAAGTCTCTTGCACCACTGGTCTACTCCAAACAGGAAGTTGGCCATTTTGAATTTTTGTGTAATTTTGTCGTGATTTCCACACGTATTTGAACGAACTCCTCCTAGGGATTTTGTCCAATGCACTTCATATTTCATTCAGATCATCCAGAGACTATACTGATCAAAACTTATCAAAAGCTTATTTCTATGTTGAAGGGTGTGGCCGCTATGGCGTAGCAATTTTTATCCTTTGCCATGATAACTCCTTCATACTTTGCCTGAATAACTTGAAACTTCACATGTGTGATGAGGGTCAGCCACTGAACACACCTGGCCCCTCTGTTTGTGCTCTGAGCGGCCCCTACTGGGTGAACAATCAACTTGTCATAACTCCTTCATGCTTTGTCTGATTTGCTTGAAACCTGAACTGTGTGATGAGTGTCTGCCCCTGTACACATCTGCCCACATCTGGTCACAAGGAGACGCACTGTCCCGGGGAGGTGGTGGCATGGACATGAGGGCACATATGTGGCTGCTTGCAGTCCTAGTTATTATTATTAACATGTATATGTCGTGGACATGAATGACTGAAGCTTGTCAGCATCTCACCATGTCATTTAGGTCCTTCAGACTTTATTTTGAGTAAATGCTTCAGGGGAGCATTAGCATGGCAAAAACCTTTCAGCTTCTGGGGGAAGGGGGTGCGGCGCTCCCCCAGACCCACCGCCTTTTTAATAGGGATGTGAATCATTCAACAACTCACGATTCAATTTGATTCCGATTCTTGGGGTGACGATTCGATTCAGAATCGATTTTCAATTCAAAGAGCTCTGAGAAATAATTATATTACTTAAAAATGTTTATGTTTAAGAAAATGCAGCTTTACAAGGTTAATCAAGTCATTCTAGATGTAAATTTACTTATGTGCTTTGCGTGTTCGGAGTTGGCTGGCAGTTTAGCGAAGCGCTGGTCAGTAGTCGGCAGATACCGCTACTCCGCTCCTTTTAGTTCCAGGTCATAGCGTAGCATGTGGGCTTGCGGAGTTTAAGTGTTTCCGAAGTACTTGGCTTTCATTTTGCAGATTTTGCACACTGCATAAGTCATATCAAGCTCCTTCTTACGCAGCAAATAATAAAATCCAAAATGCGCCCAAACATTTGCCTTCAGCAAAGACGGTGCTGGCTGAATTAGCTCTTCGTCCACCATGCTAAGCTACAGCCACTGAACTCCGCAGCTCATGAGTGTTTGAAGCACGCTGGACCACCCCCCTCGCGGGGACGCTGTAGTACGGAAGCTGTTGCCTGTGTTGTGTGGGCCGCTGAAGAGGAGGTACTGCTGGCCCACCACCACCAGAGGGCGCCCTGCCTGGAGTGCGGGCTCCAGACATCGGAGGGCGCTGCCGCCTCACAGGAGCAGCCAGGGTGACAGCTGTCACCCATCACCTGAGACAGCTGATATCAATCACCAGGGAGGTATATCAGCAGGACGGCATCTCCACCTCATTGCCGAGATATCGCTCTACTAAGGAGGTAACGAACTCAGCCAGTTGTGTTATTCAGAGAAGTAATACTTTGTTGCTTGTGCTTAGGTCAGCTGAAGACCGTATTGGACGTGGTTGGATAAGTACTCACATTCCAATCCTACAGTGCTGTTTTTGAGTAGAGGTGGAGGTGGTGTTTCCACCCTGTGTGTTGCTGGGTGCGGCCGCACCCACACCTGACTGTTTCTGTTCCTTGCCAGCAGTACCGGATCCGGCGAGCGGAGGCAGTGGCCACCTGGGAGTTCGGGACTTGGCGGCTCCAGTATTCCCGGGGTTCGGTGGCAGAGGAAATCGGATGGTTCCGGTTCGACTCGGACGGACGTCTCCTATCGTCGAGCCTGCCCACAGGACACCATTGGAATTCGGCTTACTGCTATAATTGTAATCTGTTGTGTTTGTTGTGCGTGTTCACAACAGTAAAGCTTTGTGATTTGACTTCCTCCATTGTCCGTTCATTTGCGCCCCCTGTTGTGGGTCCGTGTACCTACACTTTCACAACAGCCTGACAAACAGTACACACAGCGAGTAAGCAAGAAAATTGTTGTGTGGGCCGCTGAAGAGGAGGTACTGCTGGCCCACCACCACCAGAGGGCGCCCTGCTTGGAGTGCGGGCTCCAAGCACGAGAGGGCGCCAGACCCAGAAGAAGTGACAGCTGTCACTCATCCTCTGCACCAGCTGTCACTCGTTATCATCACTACCATAAAAGCCGGACTGCAACTCCACCTCCCCGCCGAGAAATCGACTACCAGTACCAAGGTACACTTCTCTGCTGTGATTATTGCGAATAATAATCTGATCTGTTTTGCAGCTGTTTTTCCTGTTGGTATTCCTTATCTGGGATTTTTGGCGTTTGGTGTGACTGCGACGGCTTCGCCTCACACCCCAAAACCGATAAGTGGTTGACCAGGAGCTGCACGAGTGTGTGTGATTTGGAGGTGGAGGTGCTCCCTCCTAACTGTATTTGGACTGTAAATTACTGAGTGTGCGGACTCACACTCATACATCATCTTTCTGTTTTCTGCCAGCAGTACCAGGGTCGACAGCCGAAGACAGAGGCCAGCTGGGGACTCGGGACTTGACGGCTCTGGTGTTCTTCAGACCGTTGGTGGTGGAGGCCGTGTGGGACGCGGCTTCTCTCTCGTCGGGCGTCTTCTATCTTCGAGCCTGCCCACACGTCACCTGGTGTTTATTGACTGTGAGAATTACGACACATTTCGTTGTGTATTGTCACAACATTAAATTGTTACCTTTTGGCTTACTCATTGTCCGTTCATTTGCGCCCCCTGTTGTGGGTCCGTGCTACGACACCTTCACAACAAAAATGTTGAAAAAAATGCTTTTTAAAAATCGATTCTTGGACATTTTGGATCGATTCATGATCGTAATAAATAAGAATCGTGATTCGGACGTGAATCGATTTTTTCCGACACCCCTACTTTTTAAGCATTTTTCTTTATTTGCCTCTCACATACTTGGAAAAGCTCCTCGCCATCTAACCATGTCCTTTAGGTCCTTCAGACTTTTTTCAGTAAAATGGTTCTTGGGAACATGAGCATGAGTAAAACCTTTCAGCTTCTGGGGGGGCTCTGCCCTCTTAACCCCCTGCCACTTTAAGCATATTTTTAATGTAGATGTAAATTAATATTCACAGTTTTCAGCTAGTTGACAGTAGGGCTGTACAATATGGCCAAATTATCGTATCTCAATATTGTCATGTAAATGTCACTTATATACATTCTGTCCATATTCTTGAGCCTCTTAGGTGTGTAGGGAGAGTTCCCATGGGATAAAAAAGCTTTTCAACCTACCATCCCTGGTTCTCAAGATCAGGCACCTCAGTGGCTCTACTCTCTCTCTCTCTTTTTCGAACCTGGTGAATACTGGAGCCGCCAAGTCCCGAATTCCCAGGTGATCACCGTCCCCGACTGTCGGATCTGGTACTGCTGGCGAGAACAAAGACAGTCAAGTGTGGGTGTGTGTACACCCAGTAACAATTATGGTGGGAATGCCACCTCCACCTCTCACTCAATATCTTGCTGAGTACCGCAGTGATTCCTCAGGGGAAAAGAGTGCCGTCCAGCACTCAATCAGCTCCCGCAGACAGAGGATAACAGGTACTCCTGCAAAGACTCACAATATACAGATTGATGTGTAAAACACAAACGGCTGAGTATATTACCTCCAATGAAGTACGATATCTCGGCAACGAGGTGGAGATGACGTCTGGTCTTTATGGAGTGAGATGATGTTGAGTAGATGGGTGACAGCTGTCAAGAGGTGGCAGTAATTAAACCATTACTTAAAAAGCCATCACTTGACCCAGCTATCTTAGCTAATTATAGGCCAATCTCCAACCTTCCTTTTCTCTCAAAGATTCTTGAGAGGGTAGTTGTAAAACAGCTAACTGATCACCTGCAGAGGAATGGTCTATTTGAAGAGTTTCAGTCAGGTTTTAGAATTCATCATAGTACAGAAACAGCATTAGTGAAGGTTACAAATGATCTTCTTATGGCTTCGGACAGTGGACTCATCTCTGTGCTTGTTTTGTTGGACCTCAGTGCTGCTTTTGATACTGTTGACCATAAAATTTTATTACAGAGATTAGAGCATGTCATAGGTATTAAAGGCACTGCGCTGCGGTGGTTTGAATCATATTTGTCTAATAGATTACAGTTTGTTCATGTAAATGGGGAATCTTCTTCACAGACTAAAGTTAATTATGGAGTTCCACAAGGTTCTGTGCTAGGACCAATTTTATTCACTTTATACATGCTTCCCTTAGGCAGTATTTCTTTCTCTTTTTGCTCCGTATGCATCACTCTGCATTTAATCATTAGTGATCGATCTCTGCTCCCCTCCACAGCATGTCTTTTTCCTGGTTCTTTCCCTCAGCCCCAACCAGTCTCAGCAGAAGACTGCCCCTCCCTGAGCCTGGTTCTGCTGGAGGTTTCTTCCTGTTAAAAGGGAGTTTTTCCTTCCCACTGTAGCCAAGTGCTTGCTCATAGGGGGTCGTTTTGACCGTTGGGGTTTTTCATAATTATTGTATGGCCTTGCCTTACAATATAGAGCGCCTTGGGGCAACTGTTTGTTGTGATTTGGCGCTATATAAGAAAAAAGTTGATTGATTGATTGATTGAAGAGATAATGAGTGACAGCTGTCATCTCCCGGCTGTGTCCGTGGCGGCAGCGCCCTCTCGTGCCTGAAGCCCGCACTTCAGGCAGGGCGCCCACTGGTGGTGCGCCAGCAGTACCTCCTCTTCTGGCGGCCCACACACAACATTTGGAATGTATAATAGAAGATATACCCTACTGAATTTTCATATCAATATGATATATGATATGACTATGATTTGACACGAAGTGCAGCAACAGTGAAAATGAAACCTTCTTAAACCAAACAGTAATAATATCACACTCATTTTACACTCATCATAAGGTTAGGATACTGTGCCCTCCAAAAGTATTGGAACACTTGGAATTTCACACATTTTAATTTGTTTATACCATTTTAAAAACAAGAAATACAAAAAAATTCTAAAATTATCTTCCTCAAATTCAGACTGAAAGCAAATCTCTAAAACTTGATAAAACCTGTAAATAATAAAATTGCCAGTTTTCTTTCGACAAGTCAGGGGACGGAAACATGAACAATATGTCTTGGACTTTATTTACATCAATTATGAAGAAATACAAAAGTTTCTTCCACCAAAACATCAAATCTAGTTTTTCATCTCAAATGTACTTTCTGTCAGATTGTAGCTGAACTTTCAGGTCTTCTTTTTAAGAAAATCCTCCTCTACACCACTTCATCAGGAAGCTGGAGTTTAGATTTTTTGCTTTCAGTTTGAGTTAAGGAAGATAATTTTAGAAAAAAAAATGTATTTGAAATAGAATAAACAAATAAAAATGTGTTAAATACCAAGTGTTCCAATACTTTTGAGGACAAATGAGAAACAGTGAGGAGCAACATCTTACATCTCATATATAGTGCAGCAGATAAGAGAATATTTAGAGTGAAATCCTGAAAATGGTGATACTAACATCAAATTCAGCACAAATAATCCATAGACATGAACTCTTTAAAAAAAAACTGATTGGCCACTTGAATTTTCAATAGGCAGCCTGGTAGGGGTCAACTGAAGAATTACACAGGGGTCAAAATCAGGGGTGGGCAACTTGTTCCAGAAAGGGCCAAGAGGGTGCAGGTTTTCTTTGCAGCTACTGATTCCACCAGGTGATTTCACTGATTAATTGATTCCATCTGCTCAAAGTGATATTAATCGGCCCTTTCTGGTCTAAATTAAAAGATGCTCCAATCATATAGAAAACTACACCACATTATTTGCCTGATAATAAAGATTCCAAAAAGGTATAGTTTGGACAATCTGTGACTGAATGTTCTGGAGTTATGAGGTAAAAGCAGCAAGAATGGTGACAAAGGTCAGTTTCAGTTTGTACAGGGGTCAAAAGTTAAAGTTGCTCCATTAATTTTGCTCCAGCTGTATTTGTGCTGAATTTGATGCTTGTATCACCATTTGAAGGATTGTTTCAGTTATCTGCTGAACTAATAAGCCAACAGAGCATGAACCAGCTGCTGTCTGTTAGCTTAAACATGTGTATATAAGACAACCCAAATTAAAGGAGAAATGCTGCTTTTAACAACCTCGGTCTCCCTCCCTCCCTGTCTGTCTGTTTTTCTCTGTCTCCCTGTCTGTCTGTGTCCCTGTTGTTCTGTTTCTGTGTTTTCGCTCTATCAGTCTCCCCCCCCCCGTCTGTCTTTCTTTCTCTCTGTCTGTCTGACTTTCTCTGTCTGTCACTCTTTCTCTATGTCTCCCTGTCTGTCCTTCTCTCTGTCTCCCTCTGTCTGTCTTTCTCTTTGTCTCCCTGTCTGTCTGTCTATCTCCCTGTTGTTCTCTCTGTCTGTGTCTTTCGCTCTATCAGTCTCCTCCCCTCCCGTCTGTCTGTCTTTCTTTCTGTCTCTGACTTTATGTCTGTCTTTCTCTCTGTCTCTTTCTGTCTATCTTTCTCTTTGTCTCCCTGTCTCCCTGTCTTTCTTTCTCTCTGTCTGTCTGACTTTCTCTCTGTCTGTCTGACTTTCTCTGTCTGTCACTCTTTCTCTATGTCTCCCTGTCTGTCCTTCTCTCTGTCTCCCTCTGTCTGTCTTTCTCTTTGTTTCCCTGTCTGTCTGTCTATCTCCTTGTTGTTCTCTCTGTCTGTCTTTCGCTCTATCAGTCTCCTCCCCTCCCATCTGTCTTTCTTTCTCTCTGTCTGTCTGACTTTCTCGATGTCTGTCTGTCTTTCTCGCTGTCTCTTTCTGTCTATCTTTCTCTTTGTCTCCCTGTCTGTCTTTCTTCTTGTCTATTTGTCTCCCTGTCTGTCTGTCTGTCTGTCTTTCTTTCTCTCTGTCTGTCTGACTTTCTCTGTCTGTCTGTCTTTTCTATGTCTCCCTGTCTGTCCTTCTGTCTCCCTCTGCCTGTCTTTCTCTTTGTCTCCCTGTCTGTCTGTTTTTCTCTGTCTCCCTGTCTGTCTGTGTCCCTGTTGTTCTGTTTCTGTGTTTTCGCTCTATCAGTCTCCCCCCCCCCCCTGTCTGTCTTTCTTTCTCTCTGTCTGTCTGACTTTCTCTGTCTGTCACTCTTTCTCTATGTCTCCCTGTCTGTCCTTCTCTCTGTCTCCCTCTGTCTGTCTTTCTCTTTGTCTCCCTGTCTGTCTGTCTATCTCCCTGTTGTTCGCTCTGTCTGTGTCTTTCGCTCTATCAGTCTCCTCCCCTCCCGTCTGTCTGTCTTTCTTTCTCTCTGTCTGTCTGACTTTATGTCTGTCTGTCTTTCTCTCTGTCTCTTTCTATTTTTCTCTTTGTCTCCCTGTCTGTCTTTCTCCTTGTCTATTTGTCTCCCTGTCTGTCTGTCTGTCTTTCTCTCTGTCTCCCTCTGTCTCTTTCTTTGTCTCCCTGTCTGTCTTTCTCTCTGTCTCCCTCTGTCTGTCTTTCTCTTTGTCTCCCTGTCTGTCTGTCTTTCTCCTTGTCTATTTGTCTCCCTGTCTTTCTCTCTGTCTCCCTCTGTCTGTCTTTCTCTTTGTCTCCCTGTCTCTTGCTCTGTCTATCTGTCTTTCTCACTCTATGTCTTTCTCTCTATCTGTCTGTCTCCCTGTTGTTCTCTCTGTCTGTGTCTTTCGCTCTCTCAGTCTCCCTCCCTCCCTGTCTGTCTTTCTCTGTCTCCTTCTGTCTGTATTTCTCCTTGTCTATCTGTCTGACTTTCTCTTTGTCTCCCTCTCTGTCTTTCTCCTTGTCTCCCTCTGTCTGTCTTTGTCTCCCTGTCTGTCTTTCTCTCTGTCTCCCTCTGTCTGTCTTTCTCTTTCTCTCCCTGTCTGTCTTTCTCTTTATCTCCCTATCTGTCTTTCTCTTTGTCTCCCTGTCTGTCTTTCTCCTTGTCTATCTGTCTCCCTCTGTCTGTCTTTCTCTTTGTCTCCCTGTCTGTCTGTCTTTCTCCTTGTCTATTTGTCTCCCTGTCTGTCTTTCTCTCTGTCTCCCTCTGTCTCTCTTTCTCTTTGTCTCCCTGTCTGTCTGTCTTTCTTTCTCTCTGTCTGTCTGACTTTCTCTGTCTGTCACTCTTTCTCTATGTCTCCCTGTCTGTCCTTCTCTCTGTCTCCCTCTGTCTGTCTTTCTCTTTGTCTCCCTGTCTGTCTGTCTATCTCCTTGTTGTTCTCTGTCTGTCTTTCGCTCTATCAGTCTCCTCCCCTCCCGTCTGTCTGTCTTTCTTTCTCTCTGTCTGTCTGACTTTCTCTATGTCTATCTGTCTTTCTTGCTTTCTCTTTCTATCTTTCTCTTTGTCTCCCTGTCTGTCTGTCTTTCTTCTTGTCTATTTGTCTCCCTGTCTGTCTGTCTGTCTTTCTCTATGTCTCCCTGTCTGTCCTTCTCTCTGTCTCCCTCTGTCTGTCTTTCTCTTTGTCTCCCTGTCTGTCTGTCTATCTCCCTGTTGTTCGCTCTGTCTGTGTCTTTCGCTCTATCAGTCTCCTCCCCTCCCGTCTGTCTTTCTCTCTGTCTCTTTCTATCTTTCTCTTTGTCTCCCTGTCTGTCTTTCTCCTTGTCTATTTGTCTCCCTGTCTGTCTGTCTTTCTCTCTGTCTCCCTCTGTCTCTCTTTCTCTTTGTCTCCCTGTCTGTCTTTCTCTCTGTCTCCCTCTGTCTGTCTTTCTCTTTGTCTCCCTGTCTGTCTGACTTTCTCCTTGTCTATCTGTCTCCCCGTCTGTCTGTGTCCCTGTCGCTCTCTGTCTGTCTCTGATTCTGAAAAAATAAAAATACTCTGGAACGTGCTGATGCTTCAGACCACGCCCTTCCTCCGCCTCAGCCTCCTCTGTCCTTGTCGACGGTTAGTGACGGTTAGTGTACCGCAGTGACAGTCTCCGCCTCGGCCGTTAGTGACGGTTTGTGGACCGACAGTCTCCATCCGTTAGCCGTTAGTGACGGTTTGTGGACCGTTAGTGACAGTCTCCATCTGGACCGTTAGTGACGGTTTGTGGACCGTTAGTGACAGTCTCCGCCCGGAAGCGCTGAAGCTGACGCAGGTAAGAACGTTTGTTTTTAACGAGTAGTTCACGCTGTTTCAGAACAGTTACAGTTACGACATCAATTCACCTGTTCAAGACTTTAAATGTGTGTGTATGTATATATATATATTCATTCATTCATTTATTCATTTATTTATTTATTTATTCTTGGCCTTTACCAATAAACACGCACGCGTATTCTAGGCTTATGTGCATGTTTAAGTGAATTTAGCAGTGTTTATTTGTCCCTTTTCTATGCCTTTGCCTGTTTTTTTGATACCAGTTTTAGGCTGCAATGAGGTGATGGTCTAGATCAGGGGTAGGCAACCTGTTCCAGAAAGAGCCATGAGGGTGCAGGTTTTCTTTGCAGCCACTGACTCCACCAGGTGATTTTACTGATTAATATCACTTTGAGCAGATGGAATCAGTTAATCAGTGAAATCACCTGGTGGAGTCAGTGGCTGCAAAGAAAACCTGCACCCTCATGGCTCTTTCTGGAACAGGTTGACTACCCCTGGTCTAGATGTTAACCCTCTGGAGTCTTGGCTATTTTTGGTCGTTTTTTTTAACTACTTTTGGTTTTACCTTCATAATTTACCTTAAAAAACTGTTTACTTTGCCCTGTTTGGTGTCATTTTTTTCAGCACAGCGTCACCTGTGTGACTTCATAGTTTTTCTTTCATTCTGACATACTGCATTAAAACAGTGACCCTAAATTCACCCCAAAACATAAAATTTGAATCCAAAACAAATGATTTTTTTACTGTGAAAACCTGAAATATGTTTAACGTGTCAGGCTGAGAGAAGGCGAGGCACAGACGGAGGCACAGACGGAGGCTGGACACAAATGCAGGCTCACAATACAGGATGTATGAGTAAAAAGGATTGTCTTTATTACAGGCAGGGGTTCAGTAACAGGAAGGCAGTCCACGGAGCAAAAGTGCCAGGCAGGGGCGAGACAGAGGACATGGTCAAAAACAAGCAGGGTCAGTACACAACCAAACTGGGTTATCAGAGCTGAGGCAAAAACAGGATCTGGTACACAGAGCAGAATCAAAACACGGCAAGAGCAAAAACAGGACGAGATGAAGTGCTGGTAAGAGATGAACATCATCAACAAACAAGCAGTGAGGCAGTGAACAGACGTAGTTTAAATAAGGAAGACGGTGACAGGAAAACAAGGTGCACGTGAGGACAAAGGATCTGGAAAGGGGGGCGTGGCTGACAGATGACGAACAGGTGCAAGAGAGTGAGGGAGGAAAATGCAATGCAGACGAATCAAAAGAACTAAGTGACTGGAAAATTAACAGAGAAAAATGAGACGTGCTTAAAGCAGACAATAATAAAAGTGAGCAAAACAAAAGGGGAAAAATGAGGAGAAAATGGGCCTAATGTATCAACGTTGCGTACGGCGATATTTGAGCATATATGGGTTGTACGCCAAAACGGCTGCGCTACTTGGCATTTATCAATGTGGTCATTGGCGTACGCTGCGCTGAAAATATACACCAGGTCGAGAGGTGGTGTAAATTATACACCAAAATGAACCAGCGCTGGAATCCACATAAAAATGAAGATGATCAACATGATAAACAGTGCCATTATACAAATCAATGCATATGTTACATAAATAACACTTTCCTGATTATACTACATAATAATCAATACAAATCCCGCCTTTGCGGGATTGTTATTGAGCACGATCCGTGGCCACAGCGCTGACTGCAAAGAAAGCGCTGCTCGCCTTTTTCTCCAGACTTTGAGCCTGGGCTGACCTTAACTTCATGTGGTGTGATCGTTTTAGACAATGAAATTGATAATAACAACTGTAGTTTCGTCATTCCCTTAATTCGCCCGTGCTGCAACCAGGTTTTGTCGTCTCCATTTGGTTGTCACAATAAAATAAATACAGAAATACATTTAAAAAATAAAGAAATCTGACAGATTATGTTGGGAAAGTGTAGTGACACGGACCCACAACGGGGGGTAAATGAACGGACAATGGAAGGAGTCAAATTATAACACTTTACTGTTGTGAATGTCACAACCAAACACAGCAGAATCAGAATGTGCAACAGTCAATTAATAAAAGGTGTCGTGTGGGCAGGCTCGACGATAGGAGACGCCCGTCTGGAAACGAACCGGAACCACACGATTTCCACCGCCACCTGAACCCGAGGAATACTGGAGCCGCCAAGTCCCGGAGTCCCCAGGTGGCCACCTTCCCGGCGTGTCGGATCTGGTACTGCTGGCAGAAAGCAAAAGACAGTCAAAGGGTGGGTGTGTGAACACCCAGTAACACTGGTGGGAATGCCACCTCCACCTCTCACTCAGCGCGTTGCAGCGGTCTCAGCTGAAAAGGAGCGCCGTCTTGCACAGCCTCCTCAAAAACGACCGGTTCTCCTGCAAACACTCACAATCACAGATTTATCGATCTCACAAAAGGGGCTGAGAGTATTACCTCCAGATGAAGATGATATCTCGGCAGTTTGGTGGAGGTGTCTTCCTGCTTTTATACCAGATGTGTTGATTAGTGACAGCTGTCACAGATGATGGGTGACAGCTGTCACCACGGCTTGTTCCTGAGGCGGCAGCGCCCTCTCGTGCCTGAAGCCCGCACTTCAGGCAGGGCGCCTTCTGGTGGTGGGCCAGCAGTACCTCCTCTTCTGGCAGCCCACACAACAGATTAGGCGTGTCTTATTAATTGAGCGAGCAAATATCCACATGTCAAGAATTATTGACATGTGAAAAGAGAATACAGTGGTCCCTCGCTATAACGCCGTTCACCTGTCGTGGCCTCTGAGTCTCGCGGAGTATTTAGTCCAATTTTGCATGCCTTTTTTTTTTTTTTTACAGTGTTCTGTGTTCTGCGTATCTGTTTATAAGAATCTTGTTGCCCAGAAGAGAAAAGAGCGCCAACAACTACTCATAACTGTGTTTGTCACTCGGAAACAAACACCTGCTGCAGCGAGATGTGAGTGGGAAAAGGCGCGGCGTCAGGACGCAGAGGCCCGATCTGTGACATACTGGTCAGTCACTATTAATAATTTCTTATGTGTCCGACCTCGTTCATTGATCGTTAAAATTAATTCGTTAGTTCTAAATGCCATCATAATTATTTATAGGAAAAAGTTCTATTTTTATTTCTCAAACAAATGTTTGGGCCTGAAAACAGTTTGGTCTTATTTTCCTACTAAGGTTTGAACTTTGAGAGTGTTTACACACGAGAGAAAAGTGAGAAAATGTTCATGCCTGATTGAGAAAGTGTATAACGTGGTTTTACAGGGGTTTTGCAGCTTTGAAGCTTTGAAGAGGACGGTGCCTGCTCCCAGACTACCAATAACCAGCAAAAATCTATTTAAGCATAAAAATTCAAAAAGAAAAAATAATATAGCACCTTCTACTGCACCACAGACTAAAACAGTTAAATGTGGTCTATTAAACATTAGGTCTCTCTCTTCTAAGTCCCTGTTGGTAAATGATATAATAATTGATCAACATATTGATTTATTCTGCCTAACAGAAACCTGGTTACAGCAGGATGAATATGTTAGTTTAAATGAGTCAACACCCCCGAGTCACACTAACTGTCAGAATGCTCGTAGCACGAGCCGGGGCGGTGGATTAGCAGCAATCTTCCATTCCAGCTTATTAATTAATCAAAAACCCAGACAGAGCTTTAATTCATTTGAAAGCTTGTCTCTTAGTCTTGTCCATCCAAATTGGAAGTCCCAAAAACCAGTTTTATTTGTTATTATCTATCGTCCACCTGGTCGTTACTGTGAGTTTCTCTGTGAATTTTCAGACCTTTTGTCTGACTTAGTGCTTAGCTCAGATAAGATAATTATAGTGGGCGATTTTAACATCCACACAGATGCTGAGAATGACAGCCTCAACACTGCATTTAATCTATTATTAGACTCTATTGGCTTTGCTCAAAAAGTAAATGAGTCCACCCACCACTTTAATCATATCTTAGATCTTGTTCTGACTTATGGTATGGAAATAGCAGACTTAACAGTATTCCCTGAAAACTCCCTTCTGTCTGATCATTTTTTAATAACATTTACATTTACTCTGATGGACTACCCAGCAGTGGGGAATAAGTTTCATTACACTAGAAGTCTTTCAGAAAGCGCTGTAACTAGGTTTAAGGATATGATTCCTTCTTTATGTTCTCTAATGCCATATAACAACACAGTGCAGAGTAGCTACCTAAACTCTGTAAGGGAGATAGAGTATCTCGTCAATAGTTTTACATCCTCATTGAAGACAACTTTGGATGCTGTAGCTCCTCTGAAAAAGAGAGCTTTAAATCAGAAGTGTCTGACTCCATGGTATAACTCTCAAACTCGTAGCTTAAAGCAGATAACCCGTAAGTTGGAGAGGAAATGGCGTCTCACTAATTTAGAAGATCTTCACTTAGCCTGGAAAAAGAGTCTGTTGCTCTATAAAAAGCCCTCCGTAAAGCTAGGACATCTTTCTACTCATCACTAATTGAAGAAAATAAGAACAACCCCAGGTTTCTTTTCAGCACTGTAGCCAGGCTGACAAAGAGTCAGAGCTCTATTGAGCTGAGTATTCCATTATCTTTAACTAGTAATGAGTTCATGACTTTCTTTGCTAACAAAATTTTAACTATTAGAGAAAAAATTACTCATAACCATCCCAAAGACGTATCGTTATCTTTGGCTGCTTTCAGTGATGCCGGTATTTGGTTAGACTCTTTCTCTCCGATTGTTCTGTCTGAGTTATTTTCATTAGTTACTTCATCCAAACCATCAACATGTTTATTAGACCCCATTCCTACCAGGCTGCTCAAGGAAGCCCTACCATTATTTAATGCTTCGATCTTAAATATGATCAATCTATCTTTGTTAGTTGGCTATGTACCACAGGCTTTTAAGGTGGCAGTAATTAAACCATTACTTAAAAAGCCATCACTTGACCCAGCTATCTTAGCTAATTATAGGCCAATCTCCAACCTTCCTTTTCTCTCAAAAATTCTTGAAAGGGTAGTTGTAAAACAGCTAACTGATCATCTGCAGAGGAATGGTCTATTTGAAGAGTTTCAGTCAGGTTTTAGAATTCATCATAGTACAGAAACAGCATTAGTGAAGGTTACAAATGATCTTCTTATGGCCTCGGACAGTGGACTCATCTCTGTGCTTGTTCTGTTAGACCTCAGTGCTGCTTTTGATACTGTTGACCATAAAATTTTATTACAGAGATTAGAGCATGCCATAGGTATTAAAGGCACTGCGCTGCGGTGGTTTGAATCATATTTGTCTAATAGATTACAATTTGTTCATGTAAATGGGGAATCTTCTTCACAGACTAAAGTTAATTATGGAGTTCCACAAGGTTCTGTGCTAGGACCAATTTTATTCACTTTATATATGCTTCCCTTAGGCAGTATTATTAGACGGTATTGCTTAAATTTTCATTGTTACGCAGATGATACCCAGCTTTATCTATCCATGAAGCCAGAGGACACACACCAATTAGCTAAACTGCAGGATTGTCTTACAGACATAAAGACATGGATGACCTCTAATTTCCTGCTTTTAAACTCAGATAAAACTGAAGTTATTGTTCTTGGCCCCACAAATCTTAGAAACATGGTGTCTAACCAGATCCTTACTCTGGATGGCATTACCCTGACCTCTAGTAATACTGTGAGAAATCTTGGAGTCATTTTTGATCAGGATATGTCATTCAAAGCGCATATTAAACAAATATGTAGGACTGCTTTTTTGCATTTACGCAATATCTCTAAAATCAGAAAGGTCTTGTCTCAGAGTGATGCTGAAAAACTAATTCATGCATTTATTTCCTCTAGGCTGGACTATTGTAATTCATTATTATCAGGTTGTCCTAAAAGTTCCCTAAAAAGCCTTCAGTTAATTCAAAATGCTGCAGCTAGAGTGCTGACGGGGACTAGAAGGAGAGAGCATATCTCACCCATATTGGCCTCTCTTCATTGGCTTCCTGTTAATTCTAGAATAGAATTTAAAATTCTTCTTCTTACTTATAAGGTTTTGAATAATCAGGTCCCATCTTATCTTAGGGACCTCATAGTACCATATCACCCCAATAGAGCGCTTCGCTCTCAGACTGCAGGCTTACTTGTAGTTCCTAGGGTTTGTAAGAGTAGAATGGGAGGCAGAGCCTTCAGCTTTCAGGCTCCTCTCCTGTGGAACCAGCTCCCAATTCAGATCAGGGAGACAGACACCCTCTCTACTTTTAAGATTAGGCTTAAAACTTTCCTTTTTGCTAAAGCTTATAGTTAGGGCTGGATCAGGTGACCCTGAACCATCCCTTAGTTATGCTGCTATAGACGTAGACTGCTGGGGGGTTCCCATGATGCACTGTTTCTTTCTCTTTTTGCTCTGTATGCACCACTCTGCATTTAATCATTAGTGATCGATCTCTGCTCCCCTCCACAGCATGTCTTTTTCCTGGTTCTCTCCCTCAGCCCCAACCAGTCCCAGCAGAAGACTGCCCCTCCCTGAGCCTGGTTCTGCTGGAGGTTTCTTCCTGTTAAAAGGGAGTTTTTCCTTCCCACTGTAGCCAAGTGCTTGCTCACAGGGGGTCGTTTTGACCGTTGGGGTTTTACATCATTATTGTATGGCCTTGCCTTACAATATAAAGCGCCTTGGGGCAACTGTTTGTTGTGATTTGGCGCTATATAAAAAAAAAATTGATTGATTGATTGATTGATTGAAGCGTCTATAATAATTGTAAAAAATAACGCTGACTACTTCGCAGTTTCGCGTATTACGGGCTATTTTTTAGAACGTAACTCCCACGATAAACGAGGGACCACTGTAACACTTTATTGATTATATACTACAAAACAATTGATATGACGGCCGCTTTTGACGCTCTATTGGCACGCGTCGTGATTGGTGGAGTTCTTTTTCATTGCCGTCTTCCCAGCTTCCATGTCGTAAAATGAGGGTGTGTCTGAAGCGGAGTCTGAATATTTATGGGCGTGTTTATTATAATTACGATTGTTTC
This sequence comes from Thalassophryne amazonica, assembly GCF_902500255.1. Classification (NCBI taxonomy): domain Eukaryota; kingdom Metazoa; phylum Chordata; class Actinopteri; order Batrachoidiformes; family Batrachoididae; genus Thalassophryne; species Thalassophryne amazonica. Next base: position 76,336,301 of record NC_047119.1, on the reverse strand, counting down.
CACCCGCTGCATTTATCAAGATCACGTCAGGCGTACGCCAGAAATAGGCAGGTGCGCACTGCTTGATACATATCACGGCAACTTTGGTGTATTTCAAGTTTACGCCGTAAATTTACACCACAAGTGCGCAACATTGATACATGAGGCCCATTGAGAGAGAGAGAGTGTGAGAGAGAGAGTGTGTGAGAGAGAGAGAGAGCGAGAGAAAATTAAGGTAATATTTTGCATGAACATTACTGAGTGGAATGGAGGCAAACTAAAGAAGCTTGAAAAACTTAAATAACTTGACTAAGTAATAACACCAAAACCTTTAAATTAAATTGGTTAAAATTAATTAACAGTGTAGAGGTCAAAGCAAATGAAGTTTACAAAACCACTTAATTAAATGAGTTGCTAAACTTGGGTTTGTCTGACTATAAGTGTCTTGTGTGAACTCAGTGGCTGAGTTAGAATTTCTTTAAAAAACATGCAAATTGCTATTTTAGGGTTTTGTTTTGTTTTTAAACTGAGCAAATAATTTGTTTTAGAGTGTGGAATACTCCAAAGAATATTTCACTTCTGTGAACTGATCTTCATAACGTGTAAAGTGAAATCAAAATACCAGCATGGCTGCAGCTTTGAACACTGTTACAAACAGCCCCGGCCTCCCCTATTACCATTCTAACTGGTCTGCTGTCCCAATAAAGATCACAGCTTTGACCCCTAAAACAAACAAAAAAAACCATCACTCATTCGTTTCATCTTAAATTTTCACCCTCGTTTCCACACCAGGAGCAACATTGGGGAATAAATCCGAGCAGCTCGTCACCTGAGCTGAAGTGGATCCAGAGGAGTCAGTCTGCAGCTGGCAGAGGTGGATGCGCTTCTTTCTACCCCGCAGTAAAGAGCGCAGATCAGCAGCCTCCGTGACGTGTGCGCGCTGACAGTGTGAATGAAGCCTGACACGGTTTATAGCGAGTCAGACAAACGTCTCTCCTCCAACCGGGATGTGCAACTGTCATTAAACCACGAGAAAGATCTGATGTGCGCACCTCCATGCGCCTCCAAAAGGATCCCCGCCAAACTTTGGTGTCATTGATTTGATTAGTTTTGTCATTGATTTGATTAGTTTTGTCCCATTTTAAACCTCCAAAGAGTTCTTCAACTTACTCCAGCAAAACACACAGAGACAAAATAAAAATAAATAAATATAACCCAAACATCACCATCATCTCTTCCTGACTGACTGACTGACAGCAGCAGCTGCAGCGTCACGTGTATCACTGACTGTAATCTAACGTTCCCGCATTTTTGTAGCAAGGGCTAAAATTCCGGCGCCCCAAAGCCATTAATTTTGGCAGTGCTGATTTGCCAAATATTTATTAATTTTCCCTAGCAACTATATACAATTGGTTATTTCGCTGCACTTCAAGGGCGCTTTGAATGAGCGCCCAAGACGAGGAATGATACGTTCTCTGCTTCTGTCGGTGGAAATACACTGTTGAATGAGAGTCAGTTGGAGGAAGTGTTGTTTTACATGTAGGCACATACTATTAAGTAAAACTGACATTGATAATACCTTTTAAATATATATATATTATGACTTTTCCCCTCCACATCTAGGAGAGCAGCACCCGAGCGCCCCCTATGGGCCAGCTGCCACTGGTCGTGTATCTCTGACAGTTCCGTTGGTTTTATGCTGTCTTGTTTGTACGTCCAGAGCAGAGTCTGTCTGCTTGAGGTTCTTCCCATCATCATGACGTTGTTGGAGGTTTTGCTTGTTGCCGCTGCGCCTGCTCATGATGTGGGTAAACTCGTGATCTTACTCAGGCTTATTGCGCTGAACTGATACATTATGTTGTGGCACCATATTGAGAAAATGGGACTAAAGGTCCAAGTCTTTAGGGTCCCAGTGTTTCTGCTGTTACTGTTGCCTCTGGTTCCAGGTCTCTGTGGAGGATCTTTGGGTCCTGCTGCAATGCGTTTGTGTTCAATGAAGGGTTACTTAGTGAGACTCAGATGAGGAGGATCACTGACACTGTGAGGGAACATGGCGAGTGGTGAGTTTCACAGTCCTGAGGACCCCAGCTGCTGGAGAAGGTCAAAGACATGCCCAGGTTTCACCTAGCTACAGCAGATAGATGGTTACTTTGGAGATGTGGTGGAGAAGGAGCAGTTGTCTGCCTGTGTGGTTGCCATCCAGGACCCGAGATGGTTATTTAGTGTGCTGCACCAACCTACGCTCCCTGACCTGATCCATAACTTTGAACTTTCTGTCTGTGGGTCTTCAGGTCTGTCTTTTGGTAATTTATTCTCTCTGTGTCTTTGCAGGTGGTTGCCCGCCCCCCGGTGCAAACAGGAGGGTTTTCTGAAGTCATGCAGAAGGTAATCACTAATCTTCATGAAACACAGTGATAGTTTCTCACACGTTACCCTGAGTGGAACAAGTCCTCCAGCTTCCTGTTTGGCCACACTTCACCAATAAATCCTCAAAAACTCTTCACATTACATCAAGATGACTCACTCCTTTAGTTCAAGAAATGATGTCAGACAGGTTCTGATCCAAAAGGCCTGGTCAGGGACAGACGTGGACTTCCTGTCTTTGACTGTGTGAAGCCAGGAGGCGATTGCTTCCCGCCTGCTCCTTTTCTGTGTGGAGTGTGCGTGTTCTCCCCGTGTTTGTGTGGGTTCCCTCCCGGTATTCCGGCTTCTTCCCACATATAAAGATGTGCAGGTTGGATGAACTGGTGACTCTAAACTGCTGTAGGTGTGAGTGTGTTTGTTTGTCTGTATGTCACCCTGTGACAGACTGGCGTCCTGTCCAAGGTGAACCCGCCTCACGCCCTGTGACTGCTGGGATAGGCTCCGCCCTCCATGACCTGAATTGGAGTAAGTGGGTTTAAAAAATGGATGGATGAATAATATTGATTTAATCAGGAAAAGTCTCTTTTACATGAGAGAATTTGCTGACTTTTTGTCCACTTCTGTTCTGCGTTATGAGACCACTGTGATCAGAGGGGATTTTAAGATTCTTAAGCTGCTGGCTCATGACCTTTTGAAACATTGTTGAGTCTTTTAACGTTGCACAGCTGGTGTCTGGTCCATCAACGTGGACATCCTTTAGATGACCTTGTGGTGCTTGATCCAGTGATATTTGCCAGTTTTAGATCATTCACTGGTTGTACTTGATATTTTCATCCTTAATTTATTAACCTTAGGGAGAGAAACAAGGCCAGTGAGTCTGTCCCGACATATCAGCTCCAGATGATTGCAGCAGCTGAATTCTGTCCACACCAGCCCTACAGCCTGGACGCGGTGCCCTCCAACTTTTTGTTTTTTCCTGAGCGGATACGTCACACTGATGATGTCGAGGTGCGAGCAGCTGTACCTTGCTGGTGCCCAGAGAAGACAGACGATTTCTTCTCTGATGGGACGCTTATCTGGTGTTGGATTAATTGTGTGGAGAGGGAAGGTGACCACATGGAAAAATAATGACACGATGACATGTCCGATAACATTCAATCAATTTTTTTTTTTATATAGCGCCAAATCACAACAAACAGTTGCCCCAAGGCGCTTTATATTGTAAGGCAAGGCCATACAATAATTATGTAAAACCCCAACGGTCAAAACGACCCCCTGTGAGCAAGCACTTGGCTACAGTGGGAAGGAAAAACTCCCTTTTAACAGGAAGAAACCTCCAGCAGAACCAGGCTCAGGGAGGGGCAGTCTTCTGCTGGGACTGGTTGGGGCTGAGGGAGAGAACCAGGAAAAAGACATGCTGTGGAGGGGAGCAGAGATCAATCACTAATGATTAAATGCAGAGTGGTGCATACAGAGCAAAAAGAGAAAGAAACAGTGCATCATGGGAACCCCCCAGCAGTCTACGTCTATAGCAGCATAACTAAGGGATGGTTTAGGGTCACCTGATCCAGCCCTAACTATAAGCTTTAGCAAAAAGGAAAGTTTTAAGCCTAATCTTAAAAGTAGAGAGGGTGTCTGTCTCCCTGATCTGAATTGGGAGCTGGTTCCACAGGAGAGGAGCCTGAAAGCTGAAGGCTCTGCCTCCCATTCTACTCTTACAAACCCTAGGAACTACAAGTAAGCCTGCAGTCTGAGAGCGAAGCGCTCTATTGGGGTGATATGGTACTACGAGGTCCCTAAGATAAGATGGGACCTGATTATTCAAAACCTTATAAGTAAGAAGAAGAATTTTAAATTCTATTCTAGAATTAACAGGAAGCCAATGAAGAGAGGCCAATATGGGTGAGATATGCTCTCTCCTTCTAGTCCCCGTCAGTACTCTAGCTGCAGCATTTTGAATTAACTGAAGGCTTTTTAGGGAACTTTTAGGACAACCTGATAATAATGAATTACAATAGTCCAGCCTAGAGGAAATAAATGCATGAATTAGTTTTTCAGCATCACTCTGAGACAAGACCTTTCTGATTTTAGAGATATTGCGTAAATGCAAAAAAGCAGTCCTACATATTTGTTTAATATGCGCTTTGAATGACATATCCTGATCAAAAATGACTCCAAGATTTCTCACAGTATTACTAGAGGTCAGGGTAATGCCATCCAGAGTAAGGATCTGGTTAGACACCATGTTTCTAAGATTTGTGGGGGCAAGTACAATAACTTCAGTTTTATCTGAGTTTAAAAGCAGGAAATTAGAGGTCATCCTTTATGTCTGTAAGACAATCCTGCAGTTTAGCTAATTGGTGTGTGTCCTCTGGCTTCATGGATAGATAAAGCTGGGTATCATCTGCGTAACAATGAAAATTTAAGCAATGCCGTCTAATTATACTGCCTAAGGGAAGCATGTATAAAGTGAATAAAATTGGTCCTAGCACAGAACCTTGTGGAACTCATGAACAAATTGTCATCTATTAGATAAATATGATTCAAACCAACGCAGCGCAGTGCCTTTAATACCTATGGCATCTCTAATCTCTGTAATAAAATTTTATGGTCAACAGTATCAAAAGCAGCACTGAGGTCTAACAGAACAAGCACAGAGATGAGTCCACTGTCTGAGGCCATAAAAAGATCATTTGTAACCTTCACTAATGCTGTTTCTGTACTATGATGAATTCTAAAACCTGACTGAAACTCTTCAAATAGACCATTCCTCTGCAGATGATCAGTTAGCTGTTTTACAACTACCCTTTCAAGAATTTTTGAGAGAAAAGGAAGGTTGGAGATTGGCCTATAATTAGCTAAGATAGCTGGGTCAAGTGATGGCTTTTTAAGTAATGGTTTAATTACTGCCACCTTAAAAGCCTGTGGTACATAACCAACTAATAAAGATAGATTGATCATATTTAAGATCGAAGCGTTAAATAATGGTAGGGAATCACTAAATTCCTTGCAATTGAACATTGAGAAACATTGTTCTTAAACTGTTGGACTATTTTTTCACGCAATTGTTCACAAAGTGGTCATCCTCACCACATCTTTGCTTGTGAATGGCTGAGACTTTTGGGGATGCTCCTTTTATACCCAATCATGACACTCACCTGTTTCCAATTAACCTGTTCACCTGTGGAATGTTTCCAAACAGGTGTTCTTTGAGCATTCATCAACTTTCCCAGTCTTCTTTCCCAACTTTTTTGAAACGTGTTGCAGGCATCCATTTCAAAATGAGCAAATATTTACACAAAAACAAAGTTTATCACTTTGAACATTAAATATCTTGTCTTTGAGGTGTATTCAATTGAATATAGTCAATGGATAGTTGGTAAGGATTGGCTACATCTCAGCACCGCCAGCGCACTGTGGCTTTTAGATTAGTGTCTAAAATGAAGGCCCCGTCAATCTTATGTGTCTTAAGCCCATCTAGACACACTGAGTGCTTAACGGGAGCGTTTAGGCCATTTATGTTCAAGCTAGCTATGTATAGTATAGTTATTATAACAGACAATACTGGGCAAAGTTTGTGTTCCTGCATTATAATCAGAGATGTGGAGATCCAGATATACAACCCCATGTCACCCCCCCACCTTCCAAAATAAATAAATAAAATAAAAAAAGGAAGAAAAGAATTGCAAATTTGCATCTAACACTACAAATACACAGGAGCTGAGAAAGCTGGTGAACACACCATCACAAACGCCCCCCGTACATTACTCTCACATGTCATGAAAAGAAAAACAGCTGAAATTGTCCATAGTGCAAAATGAAAAATATCCATCACAGTTAGAGTTCTTTGAGACTGTTTGCCAAACAAAAGATATGAAAATCTACTGCAATACTGAAGTTACTAGTAATTAAACTATAATAGAGCCTCCTGGGATTTTATCCATGGGATACTTATCCAGAGATCCGTGTTATTAGTTCAGAGCTTCAGACATCAGATTCCTTCATGAGTCCACCGACGGGGTCTGGGCACTGAGGAAGTAAGTTCTCAGCCTCTGCCTGGGTCTGATCCATGGGACAGCTTTAGTTTGTCCAGGTAAATCAGGAACGAAATAAAGCCGAGTTTTCACGCTGACTCCATTGCTTGGGAAAATGAGTGGCGCCGTTTGATGGTGTAGTTACTGTAGTCTGTGGCAAAGAGGATTTCTTTGCCGTTGACCTCGATGCAATGCGCCCATATCACTTCTATTTTTCCACTGGTAAGAGTGGGGAACCATTTAGTGAGCGAGGATGAAATAAAGCCCACAGCGTCGCCGTTCTCATCTTTTTCCGCCAGATTAACAATGTGAACGTTGTCTCTGCGGGACTGATCTTCCAGCTCTGTGATGGTTGCTTCAAGTTTGCAGCATGGTGGAAAGTTCTTTGTGGTGTGTTTTCAGCGTCATAATTTCGTTTGAATTTTTCATTACCTCTGTTTTTATGTTGTTCAGCTGTTCTTCAAACATTGCAAACTCCTCCTCGGTAAAAGTTTGCTGCTTTTTCATTACGGTAGCTAGCATGGATGAAACAGCTAGCTTTAATGACTCCAGCTTTTCATTGTCTTTCAGGGGGTTAGTTTTACTGTCAAACCTTCAGCCATCATGTACATGGAGCTTACAGAGACTTGGAGCCAAAAGTAGTTGTTTGCAGTGCGAGATGAATGGATAATATTTTAAAGATAGGAGGAAAAGGCAAGAGCATTCACGCTACAGAGCCATCTTGTGTGCAGGTCACGTGCCTCCCCTCATGTGCTGTGTTTAACTGGAACATAAAACAAATTTAAAAGACAAGAAAATAAAAGATGACAGGTTGGAGGTTGGTCACGTGACCCGACGAAGATGGTGGCTTAACGGCGAGGCTCTGATCAACCCTGCGCAAAAATCTCTTTAATCCCTGGACAGTGGCTTGAAACTTAAACCTTCCATGTGGCGTTAAGTATGTCCTCATCTCACGCAACTAAGGAATGTGATATTTTCACCATGGCATGAAAATCGACCGCTCAAAACAGTAAAGGGACCCAGTCACCCGAGCAAACGGATGCTAACATCATGGCCGACATAGCGGATGTGCTAAAAGAGCTAAAGTTGCTCCGCTCTGAGTTTGGACAAAAATTGGATGGTATTAACACTAGCCTCAGGGAGGTAACCAATGTTATAACTACTCTAGAAGTCAAAATGGCTGAAGTTAAACAAGATGTGTCGGAGCAAACTAAACGTATCGGAGAAACAGAGGATCGAGTGATGGCGGCAGAGGAGGAACTTGAGAATGTGCGACTGGAGTTGGCTTCAACTGTAAAAAGGCTGTTATGGTTGGAAACGAAGACCGACAACTTGGAGAACTGAGGCAGAAGGAAGAATTTGCGCTTATTCGGTCTCAAGGAAGGCGCTGAAGGTACGCAACCTTTGCTGAATTTCATCCGAGAAATGCTACCGAAGTGGCTGGAGCTCACTCCGGATCAGACACCGGTACTGGAGCGAGCGCATCGCACCTTGGCGCCGGCAAAGTCTAACCAGCCCAGAGCTGTCCTTATACGCTTCTGGAAATTTCAAGACAGAGAGATGGTCTACAGTCTTACATCACAGAAAAATATTCTACATGATGGGGCCAAGATTACTTTGGTGCAGGACTTTTCAGTGGAAACGATGTGGAAGTGCAGGGAATTCAACACGGCCAGAAAGCTGTTCAGTGAGATGGGGAAATTTCGGGGATTCCAACTAAGATGAGAGTGTTCCATGATGGGAAGATACTCCTCTTTTCATCACCGCGTGAAGCAGAAGAATTTCTCCGTGAAATTCAGACCAAGAATTAACTCTTTCCTTTACAGTCAGCCTCTAATTGCAGGTAACACCAGCAAGAGGCACAGTAATGGTGAAATGGACTAATGGGACTGGCGATACGAACAACTGAACCGACACACATACACCTTTTGGTTTATTTTATTTATTTACTCATTGATTTATTTTTTATATGGGGGTTTGCATGTTGCATGTATGCGTGCAGGTGTGTGTATGTATGTAGGTATACGTGTATGTATAAACGTGTGTATTTGTGTGTGTATGTATATATGTGTGTGAATTCTTTTTTTTTTTTTTTTTTTTGTTTACTATATGTGCTTTTACGTGTATGTGTGCGTGTACATATGCACAAAGCCGTCCCTTCTTTTAATATCTGGGGATAGAACTATAAGATCTATAAAAAGTATAATTTTGTTGCGCAGGGTTGGTGACGGGCTTAAAGACCCACTGTGACTAATTTACTGCTCCTCATATAAATGTGGATCAGTGTTCCTCATACACTTAACAAAGATGGGAATGATAGGACCAATGTTCCGGGTTCCAGTTTTTTTTTTTTTTTCTTTAATATTTATTTCATTCATTTAAAAGAAAAACAGAAAAGCAAAAAACAAAAGCACCACAATACCAGAATGAAAAGGAGCAGAAAGAAGAACAAGTCTTATGATTTCTGCCCCTTTTAACAATACAATATTTCAATATACAGCATCATAGTCAACATTATTTAACAGATTGCATTTCTTTAACTTGTCACATACCACTGACCCATTTCATAATTATGACCATTAATTAATAGATTACATCACTGACAGGTTATATTTAAACTTAAGACACTCCAAACATTATTAACAGTTTACTTTTTTCTTTTTTTTTTTGACTTTCTTGCAGCCCACTGACTTACTTCATAGTTTCATACTTACTTAATACATCTAATTTAATATGTTTTTTAAATAATTTAAGCGACCTTAATTCTTTAATTTCTTTATTAAGATTGTTCCATAATTTGACACCATTTACTGCAATACTCCTTTCCTTTACTTTGGTTCTAATTCTTGGTTTTTTAAAGACTTCTATTCCTTTCAATTTATAACTACTTACTCTTTTTTCAAACATATTTTGAATGTTTGTTGGTAAAGTATTTTTATTAACTTGGTACATCGTTTGTAATATTTTCAAATCAACTAAATCATGAAATTTAAGTACCCTATACTTAATAAACAATGGATTAGATGAATCTCTAAAACCACTGTTACTAATCACTTTTAAAGCTCTTTTCTGCAAAATAAATAAAGGTTGTATATAGGTTGTACATGTTGATCCCCAGATTTCTACACAGTAAGTTAAATATGGGACAATCAATGAATTGTACAATGTTAATAAACCATAACTATTTAATGAATATTTTACTTTATGCAAAACAGCAATGGCTTTCGCTATTTTTCCTTTTATGTAATTTATGTGTGACTTCCATGTAAGATCTTCATCAATCATGACTCCTAAAAATTTCATTTCTTTTACCCTTTGTATATCCATTCCATCTATTTGTAATGACACATTATTTTCTTTCGCTCTATCATTAAACAATATGAAATTTGTCTTATTAATATTTAGTGACAATCTGTTTATATCAAACCAATGTTTAACTTTTTCCAACTCTGTATTTATCACTTGTGCTACTTCCTGTATATCTGATCCAGAGTAAAACAGCGTTGTATCATCAGCAAATAAAATGCTGCCAAGCACATTGGATACATTCACAAAATCATTGATATACAAAATAAACAGTTTGGGTCCAAGTACCGATCCTTGTGGTACTCCATAAATAATGTTACACAATTCTGATTTGGTATTATTTATCTGAACAAACTGTTTTCTATTTTCTAAGTAGCTTTTTACCCACTGATGTGCAACACCTCTTATTCCATATTGTTGTAACTTGTGGAGCAATCTTGAGTGGTCTATAACATCAAAAGCCTTTTTCAGGTCAATAAAAATACTTACAAAATAATCCTTATTATCTATTGTTGTTGATATTTTCTCTATTAGTTCCATAATTGCCATAGCTGTCGAATGTTTTGTTCTGAATCCATACTGAGCATTATTTAAAATATGATGTTTCTCAATAAATTTATCCAATCTTGTTACAAAAACTTTTTCCATAATTTTAGAAAACTGTGGAAGCAATGATACTGGCCTGTAATTAGAAAAATTATGTTTGTCTCCATTTTTATATAATGGGACTACCTTAGCAATTTTCATTTCATCTGGAAAAACCCCAGTTGACAGAGACAGATTACAAATATAAGTAAATGGTTCAATAACAATTTCTATTATACTTTTTACAGTCATCATGTCTAAATCTTCATGGTCAGTTGATCTTTTGCTTACACAGTTTTTTTACAATATTTCTTATTTCATCTTTTTCCACATTGTCCAGGAAAATACTATTGACCGTATTTACCAATGTACATAATTTATCTTCTATTATTGGTTTATTTCCCACCAGACTTGACCCTACATTTGAAAAATAATCATTAAACCCATTTGCAACTTCTTTTATATCATATATCTCTTTATTTTCCTTAACAAAGTAATTTGGAATAGTTTCTTTCGTTCCATCACTATCAATCACACTTTTTATAATTCCCCATGTTACCCTCATATTATCTTTACTCTTATTTAGTTTTTCACTGTAATAATCTTTTTTTTGTTTCCTAATTATTGTTAATAGTTTATTTTTATATTTTTTGTATTTATGTTCTGATTCCTTTGTTTGCAATTTTAAAAAGCACCTGTATAAATAGTTTTTCTTTGCACAAGCATTTTTTATTCCCTTTGTCAGCCATGGTTTATTTACTCTTTTCTTACTAATGTCAATTAATTTACAATTTTTATTGTATGATTTCATCAATATTTTCATAAATGAGTTATATGCTACATTAACATCACTGACATAAACTTCTTCCCAGTTTTGATTTTTAAGGTCATATTTTAATGCCTCTAAGGCTTTTACTGACTTATCTCTTTTAAAGTTTATATCAGTTTTTTTGTTGTACCTATTTTTATATTTAAATATTGAAAAAATTGGTAAATGGTCGCTAATATCTGTCATGAAGATCCCATTCTTGATAATTTCATCTGTTCTGTTTGTAAATATATTATCAATTACCGTTGCACTTTGCGATGTAATTCTGGTTGGTTTTGTTATCAAGGGGAATAACCCCAAACTATACATTGTATTCACAAAATCACTTGATCTTTGGCAGCTGGAGCTTTCTATGTTAATATTAAAGTCCCCACACATAAAAAGCGTTTTGTTTTTAATTTGATGGAATAATTCAATTATTTTATCTGTAAATTTCACAACACAAGAATCTGGTGCTCTGTATACACAACTGATTAAAATATTCTTAGATGTTTCATGTACAAGTTCCACTGTTACAATTTCTATGACATCATTCATAATTGTCATTTCTTCAACAATTGTACACATCAGATCTGTTTTTGTATACAGAGCAATACCACCGCCTTTTTTATATCTTCTGTTTACAAAATACAGCTCATATCCCTCCATTTGAACTTCATCCATGAGATCATCTTTAAGCCAAGATTCAGTGATTGCAACAATACTAAATCTATTTTTAAACTGATTTAAATAATCTTTTATTTGTGACATTTTACAATACAAGCTTCGACTGTTTATATGTAAGAGTGACAGGGTATCTTCTGCAATTTTTTCACTATTCAGCTGTTCTACTGTGTAATACTCACAACCAATCGTTTTTAAGTCAAATATACTTTCATCAATATTAGTGTCTATGTCATATATTTTATCCTCTGTTTCCATGTTTGATCTGATTTTTTGTTGGTCCAATTACCAACAGATGTTATATTTGATTGTCTATTCAGGTCTGTATTTCGTAAGGTCCTCCATGTTTTTGATTTGTATACCGTTTGTTCCTTCTTTCACTCTAATCCACACCCTACAATTCCAGACCCATGTAGCAACAATATGTTTCTGTTTTCTTAGTAGTCTTGCTTCCCTAGCAATATCTGCATTTTTCTTTGTTAGATGCTCATTTATATAGACACTTGTTCCTTTCAAATTCTTTGCCTGTCTTAATAACTCATATTTATATTTTCTGCTTGTAAATCGTATAACAATGTTAGATAGTTTATTTTTTCTATCTTTAGTTGGAATAGTATAACAGTCTGATATTGTATCTTGATGGATGACAACACCTTTTTGATATAAAAAGTTTGTAACTTGTTGTTCCAATGATTGTCTTTCTTCAGGTGGTGCATCCTCCCCACTGGCTACACCTTTAAAACACTTCAGTTGTGGAAGTGTGTGTGTGTGTGTGGGGGGGGGGGGGGGGGATATCTGGCACGACATGCAGGTTTTTTTTTTCTTCTTCTCTCTCTTCACATATGCTAAAGGGGCTTTTCCCAGCAGTGCCTTTGTTTATCCACTTAGCCTACTTGCAGAACAGAGATGTACTTCACTTATGACAATAAATCGCCAATATGCCTGAAATAAAAATCACTAGCTGGAACATTAGGGGGCTGAGAGAAATAGCAAAATTGAAGCAAGTCTTAAACAGAATTAAACAACTCAAATCCCAAATAGTTTTCCTGCAGGAAATACATTTAAGGGCAACAGAAATTGATAGATTTAAAAAAAGATGGCCAGGTCAGGTCTTGTGTGCTCCTTATAGTAGTCAGGCCAGGGGTGTACTGATACTTATACATAAAGTTTTACCTTTTCAAACCACTAATGTTATCTATGATCAATTTGGCAGGTATATCATTATCCAAGGCAAAATATCCACATGTGAACTAAATTTGGTGTGTGTCTATGGTCCAAATGATGACAACCCAGCATTTTTCCAGAACCTCTTCCTCACTCTGTCCACCTTACAGGGTATGTACATTCTCAGTGGTGACTTTAATTGTGCTTTAGTACCCACAAGGGATCGCTCTACTAATGTTGACTCTACCCATGCACAAACAAGAAAAGTACTATTGCAATCCTGTAAAGATCTGAATTTGGCCGAAGTATGGAGGGAATTACATCCAGATCAAATGGAATATTCATGCTATTTGAGTACACATGGTACCCACTCTCGGATTGACTACTTTTTGGTCTCATTTGGACTTTTCTCAAAAATTAAGGGATGTTGGTATGATAGTGGACTCATCTCTGTGCTTGTTCTGTTAGACCTCAGTGCTGCTTTTGATACTGTTGACCATAAAATTTTATTACAGAGATTAGAGCATGCCATAGGTATTAAAGGCACTGCGCTGCGGTGGTTTGAATCATATTTGTCTAATAGATTACAATTTGTTCATGTAAATGGGGAATCTTCTTCACAGACTAAAGTTAATTATGGAGTTCCACAAGGTTCTGTGCTAGGACCAATTTTATTCACTTTATATATGCTTCCCTTAGGCAGTATTATTAGACGGTATTGCTTAAATTTTCATTGTTACGCAGATGATACCCAGCTTTATCTATCCATGAAGCCAGAGGACACACACCAATTAGCTAAACTGCAGGATTGTCTTACAGACATAAAGACATGGATGACCTCTAATTTCCTGCTTTTAAACTCAGATAAAACTGAAGTTATTGTACTTGGCCCCACAAATCTTAGAAACATGGTGTCTAACCAGCTCCTTACTCTGGATGGCATTACCCTGACCTCTAGTAATACTGTGAGAAATCTTGGAGTCATTTTTGATCAGGATATGTCATTCAAAGCGCATATTAAACAAATATGTAGGACTGCTTTTTTGCATTTACGCAATATCTCTAAAATCAGAAAGGTCTTGTCTCAGAGTGATGCTGAAAAACTAATTCATGCATTTATTTCCTCTAGGCTGGACTATTGTAATTCATTATTATCAGGTTGTCCTAAAAGTTCCCTAAAAAGCCTTCAGTTAATTCAAAATGCTGCAGCTAGAGTGCTGACGGGGACTAGAAGGAGAGAGCATATCTCACCCATATTGGCCTCTCTTCATTGGCTTCCTGTTAATTCTAGAATAGAATTTAAAATTCTTCTTCTTACTTATAAGGTTTTGAATAATCAGGTCCCATCTTATCTTAGGGACCTCGTAGTACCATATCACCCCAATAGAGCGCTTCGCTCTCAGACTGCAGGCTTACTTGTAGTTCCTAGGGTTTGTAAGAGTAGAATGGGAGGCAGAGCCTTCAGCTTTCAGGCTCCTCTCCTGTGGAACCAGCTCCCAATTCAGATCAGGGAGACAGACACCCTCTCTACTTTTAAGATTAGGCTTAAAACTTTCCTTTTTGCTAAAGCTTATAGTTAGGGCTGGATCAGGTGACCCTGGACCATCCCTTAGTTATGCTGCTATAGACGTAGACTGCTGGGGGGTTCCCATGATGCACTGTTTCTTTCTCTTTTTGCTCTGTATGCACCACTCTGCATTTAATCATTAGTGATCGATCTCTGCTCCCCTCCACAGCATGTCTTTTTCCTGGTTCTCTCCCTCAGCCCCAACCAGTCCCAGCAGAAGACTGCCCCTCCCTGAGCCTGGTTCTGCTGGAGGTTTCTTCCTGTTAAAAGGGAGTTTTTCCTTCCCACTGTAGCCAAGTGCTTGCTCACAGGGGGTCGTTTTGACCGTTGGGGTTTTACATCATTATTGTATGGCCTTGCCTTACAATATAAAGCGCCTTGGGGCAACTGTTTGTTGTGATTTGGCGCTATATAAAAAAAAAATTGATTGATTGATTGATTGATAGCATTGTCATAAGTGATCATGCGGCGGTATCGTTAAACTTATATATTGACACATTTATTTATCCCACTAAGAGATGGAGATTTCCAGTTGAATTACTACAAGACACAAAATTTATAGAATTCTCTCAAGAACGCATTAACAATTATTTTGATATCAATCATGACCAGACTGATGCAAGTGTTCGATGGGAGACATTCAAAGCATATATCAGAGGGGAAATGATCAGTTTTACAAAATATAAAGCAAAACAACAACATATAGAATTGGAGACAATTGAGAAACAAATTAGACTGATGGAACAGGAACTATATAACAATTACAGCCCACAGAAAGCAAAAGAGTTGTAAATTATGAGAGCCAAATATAACAAAGTATCCATAGAAAAAGTTGCAAAAAATTTAATGTGGCTTAAACAGTCATATTATGATCAAGAAGAAAAATGCGGTAAGCTGTTGGCTTGGAGACTAAAAAAAAGACAGTTAGATAGAGCAATCAATAGCATTAAGACACCAACAGGAGGCGTAGCTACAGATCCAGTAGAGATTAATAGCATTTTTAGGGATTTCTAGGAGACCCTGTATACATCAGAGCGCGTAGATAACACACATTGTCAGAATTCCTTTTTAGAGAAATTGAGATTTTAGACCCTGTCAGAAAATGAGCGTGAGGAACTGGATTGCAACCTAACAATGAAGGAATTAGCAGAAGCCATCCAAAGAATGCCGAGCGGGAAAGCACCAGGACCAGACGGCTTCCCAGTTGAATTTTACAAGACATTTGGGGAGAAGCTTCTGGCCCCACTTTTGGACATGTATAAGGAATCCTATATGAAGGGAATACTCCCCCCATCTCTGAGACTTGCAACAATAAATTTAATCCTGAAACCAAACAAACCTTGATGGGCTGTGATATTAAAATACTTTGTAAGGCCTTGGCCAAGAAGATTGGAGTCTCATTTACCCCAATTGGTTATAAATGATCAAAATGGTTTTGTCGGGAACAGACATGGATTTCATAATATTCGGCATGTTCTGAACATATTATATGAAACAAACAAATCAAATGATACAGCCATGTTATCCTTAGATGCGCGTTAGGCCTTTGATAGGATTGAGTGGGGGTTCCTTTTTAAGGTGATGCCGCTGTTTGGTATCAGTGCTAATTTCTTGAGATGGATAAAGCTTTTGTACACAAGCCCAACCGCCGAAATATTGACTAACAATAATGTTTCTAAACCATTTACTCTCCACCAATCTACTAGACAAGGGTGTCCATTATCACCTCTGCTATTCGTGTTGGCTATAGAGCCCTTGGCCATGGTTATAAGAGCTCATAAAGGCATCACAGGAGGATATGAGCACCATATAGCTTTATATGCAGACGATATAATTTTGTTTTTGACAAAATTAAAAGATAGTATTCCCCAACTACTAGATTTGATAGAGACATTTGGAATCATATCAGGTTATGAAATAAATAATTCCAAATCTACATTAATGTTTATGAACAAGAACGAAAGATTGCAACCTTCTATAGATACGCCATTCACAATCACCAAAGAAGGTTTTACATATTTGGGGATTAAGATCAGTCCTGATGTAAAACAGATTTATTACGAGTTTTCAGTTGTATAGGGGAAATCGTCAGGGTTGTGGGCTCAGCCCCTCCCTCTTTGCGTTATTTATTCAGCCTCTGGCTCAGGCAATACGACAAAATGATGAAATTCAAGGTATCACAATAGCTAACACTAAACATGTAATAACCCTGTTTGCCGATGATATTATCACTTACCTACAGAATCCTAATGAAACAATTCCAAAACTTATGTGAATTCTAAAAGAGTCTGGGCGTTTGTCAGGTTATCACTTAAATATTACTAAGACCCAAGTCTTGACCATCGACTATCAACCAAGTAATTTAATAAGACAATACAAACTAAAATGGGACACAAAACAGTTAAAACATTTAGGTGTGTTCATCACACAGGAATTTGATAATCTCTTTTCCTTAAATTTTAATAAAATAACTGACTTGATACAGAAGGACATTAGTCGATGGTCATCACTTACATTGGATTTTGGTTCAAGAATAGAGACAGTGAAGTTTAATATTTTACCAAGATTTTTATATTTTTTATGGCACTGCCCATTATAATTCCAGACTCACATTTTAATACTCGGAACAAACTAATTTCACGTTTTATATGGGCAGGTGCCAGACCAAGGGTTAAATTTAAAACACTCCAAATACGAGGTCTGTTAGAAAAGTATCAGACCTTTTTATTTTTTCAAAAAACATATGGATTTGAATCACATGTGATTGCATCAGACAAGCTTGAACCCTCGTGCGCATGCGTGAGTTTTTTCATGCCTGTCGGTTGCGTCATTCGCCTGTGAGCAGGCTTTGAGTGAGGAGTGGTCCACCACTCTCGTCGGATTTTTATTGCGAATAAATGTCTGAACGATTTGGAGCTTTGCTGCATTAGTTTTTTTCCAGAAACTGTGAGAGACCTCCAGGTGGACACTGTTCGGAAAATTAATATAGCTTTCAGGGACGATTTTATGGGGATTACACCGATTAAGGAGTGTTACTGCCGCTCCCAGCGCCAATCGACGTGCTCAGACCCCGCTGAAACAACCAGATCATTTCCAACGTGAAGGCTTTGTTGATCCGGGACCTCGTCTGACTTACACAAAAAGGCAGGAGACGTGGACATCAGCACTTTTTCGGCACATTCCACTGTTACAGGAGTTTTTTTCATGGAAAGAAAAGTGGAGGGACGCGCCACGGAGCCGTTCATTACGCGGCACAAAACCACCTCCGTGTTGGTCTCACAGGACGGCTTTCAGATGACTTTCAGACGGCTGTTAGCTGCTTTTCAGTCGTGTGATTATCCGATTGTGATTGTGCATGAGCTGGACATGCCCCAACATGTCCTGGAAGGCTTCATCACGGCGTTGCTTTGCGCCATGCGGCTGTTTAACAATTAGTTAAACTGCAGTTTAACAATTAGTTAAGTTGGTGATGAACTTTGACAAGTTCAGAAGTGTTTCTCTACTGTAGCTTACGGTCACGTAGGTGGAGGAAGACGAGGACAGAGACGCCATGAAGGGCGCCATCTTGGAAGTACTAAGCAAAATAAAGGTTTTGAAAATTAATCCCCCAAATTTTTATAATAAAGGATGCGCATCATCACGACATGTGCAAGACAAATCTGAACGCTGAGGCCAATCTGACAGTCAGTCAGAGAGACATGTGACACTGAGGGGGCTGCTGACCACACCTCCTTCACTGGGGGGAGCTGCTGACCACACCTCCTTCACTGGGGGGAGCTGCTGACCACACCTCCTTCACTGGGGGGAGCTGCTGACCACACCTCCTTCACTGAGGGAGCTGATAACCACGCCTCCTTCACTGAGGGAGCTGATGACCACGCCTCCTTCACTGAGGGAGCTGATGACCACACCTTCTTCACTGAGGGAGCTGATGACCACGCCTCCTTCACTGAGGGAGCTGATGACCACGCCTCCTTCACTGAGAGAGCTGATGACCACGCCTCCTTCACTGGAGGGGGGCTGCTGACCACGCCTCCTTCACTGAGGGAGCTGATGACCACGCCTCTTTCACTGGGGGGGCTGCTGACCACGCCTCCTTTACTGAGGGGGGCTGCTGACCACGCCTCCTTCACTGAGGGGGCTGCTGACCACGCCATCCTTTACTGAGGGAGCTGATGACCACGCCTCCTTTACTGAGGGAGCTGATGACCACACCTCCTTCACTGAGGGAGCTAATGACCACACCTCCTTCACTGAGGGAGCTAATGACCACACCTCCTTCACTGGGGAGGGCTGCTGACCCCACCTCCTTCACTGGGGGGGCTGCTGACCCCGCCTCCTTCACTGAGGGAGCTGATGACCACGCCTCCTTCACTGAGAGAGCTGATGACCACGCCTCCTTCACTGGAGGGGGCTGCTGACCACGCCTCCTTCACTGGAGGGGGCTGCTGACCACGCCTCCTTCACTGAGGGGGCTGCTGACCACGCCTCTTTCACTGGGGGGGGCTGCTGACCACGCCTCCTTTACTGAGGGGGCTGCTGACCACGCCTCCTTTACTGAGGGAGCTGATGACCACACCTTCACTGGGGAGGGCTGCTGACCCCGCCTCCTTCACTGGGGGGGCTGCTGACCCCGCCTCCTTCACTGGGGGGGCTGCTGACCCCGCCTCCTTCACTGGGGGGGCTGCTGACCACGCCTCCTTTACTGGGGGAGCTGCTAACCATGCCTCCTTCACTGAGGGAGCTGATGACCACGCGTCCTTCACTGAGGGAGCTGATGACCACACCTCCTTTACCGGGGGAGCTGCTAACCACGCCTCCTACAGTGAGGGAGCTGATGACCACGCCTCCTTTACTGAGGGAGCTGCTGACCACGCCTCCTTCACTGGGGGGAGCTGCTGACCACGCCTCCTTTACTGAGGAAGCTGCTGACCATGCCTCCTTTACTGAGGGAGCTGATGACCACACCTCCTTCACTGGGGGAGCTGCTGACCCTGCCCCCTTCACTGGGGGGCTGCTGACCCCGCCTCCTTCACTTGTGGGGGGAACTGCTGACCACGCCTCCTTTACTGGGGGAGCTGCTGACCCCCGGCCTCTTTTCACTGAGGGAGCTGATGACCACGCCTCCTTCACTGAGGGAGCTGATGACCACGCCTCCTTCACTGAGGGAGCTGATGACCATGCCTCCTTTACTGGGGGAGCTTGCTGACCACGCCTCCTTCACTGAGGGAGCTGATGACCACGCGTCCTTCACTGAGGGAGCTGATGACCACGCCTCCTTCACTGAGGGAGCTGATGACCACGCCTCCTTTACTGGGGAGCTGCTAACCACGCCTCCTTCACTGAGGAAGCTGATGACCACGCGTCCTTCACTGAGGGAGCTGATGACCACACCTCCTTCACTGGGGGAGCTGCTGACCACGCCTCCTTTACTGAGGGAGCTGCTGACCATGCCTCCTTCACTGAGGAGCTGATGACCACGCCTCCTTTACTGATGGAGATGGTGACCACGCCTCCTTCACTGAGGGAGCTGATGACCACGCCTCCTTTACCGGGGGAGCTGCTGACCACGCCTCCTACACTGAGGGAGCTGCTGACCATGCCTCCTTCACTGAGGGAGCTGATGACCACGCCTCCTTTACTGATGGAGATGGTGACCACGCCTCCTTCACTGAGGGAACTGATGACCATGTCTCCTTCACTGAGGGAGCTGATGACCCACGCCTCCTTCACTGAGGGAGCTGATGACCACGCCTCCTTTACTGGGGGAGCTGCTAACCACGCCTCCTACACTGAGGGAGCTGATGACCACGCCTCCTTCACTGAGGGAACTGATGACCATGCCTCCTTCACTGAGGGAGCTGATGACCACGCGTCCTTCACTGAGGGAGCTGATGACCACACCTCCTTCACTGGGGGAGCTGCTGACCACGCCTCCTTCACTGAGGAAGCTGCTGACCACGCGTCCTTCACTGAGGGAGCTGATGACCATAGCCTCCTTACTGGGGGAGCTGCTAACCACGCCTCCTTCACTGAGGGAGCTGATGACCACGCGTCCTTCACTGAGGGAGCTGATGACCACACCTCCTTCACTGGGGGAGCTGCTGACCACGCCTCCTTTACTGAGGGAGCTGCTGACCATGCCTCCTTCACTGAGGGAGCTGATGACCACGCCTCCTTTACTGATGGAGATGGTGACCACGCCTCCTTCACTGAGGGAGCTGATGACCACACCTCCTTTACGGGGGAGCTGCTAACCACGCCTCCTACACTGAGGGAGCTGATGACCACGCCTCCTTCACTGGGGGAGCTGCTGACCCCGCCCCCTTCACTGGGGGAGCTGCTGACCCCGCCTCCTTAACTTGTGGGGGGGGCTGCTGACCCCGCCTCCTTAACTTGTGGGGGGGGCTGCTGACCCCGCCTCTTTCACTGGGGGGCTGCTGACCCCGCCTCCCTTCACTTGTGGGGGGAGCTGCTGACCCCGCCTCCTTCACTGAGGGAGCTGATGACCACGCCTCCTTTACTGGGGGGAGCTGCTGACCACGCCTCCTTTACTGGGGGGCTGCTGACCCTGCCTCCTTCACTTGTGGGGGAGCTGCTGACCACGCCTCCTGCACTTGAGCACAGGGTGCCATCATTAATTGACATTCTCTACAGAATGGATGGACACATTTTTTGCCCTGGGGAGAGTTTACAGCTGCTTTTTGAGAGAAATGAAACAGAAATGAATCATTTAAATAGGTGGTTTGATAGATAGCAATTGTCTTTAAATCTAACCAAACTTAATAGGAAATTGTGGTATAGATGCAGCAGTGCAAATCAAAATAGAAAATTATTTATTATTGAAAGAGTGTATGAAAATAAGTTTCCGGGTGGGGGGGTGATATTGGACCACAGCATCAGCTGGAAATCCCACATAAGTTACGTTCAGTCAAAGATGGCGAGGAGTGTGTGAAAAGCTGGACATAAGTCACTGTATATGATCACTTATTCTTACTGTATTTGAAATACTGTGTGGAGGTCTGAGGTCACACCTGAGCATCACGTGTGTACTGTGACTGCACTAATGTACAGTCTTTGTATTTGGAAGACAGAGAGATGATCAATCAATCAATCATTTTTATTTATATAGCGCCAAATCACAATTTAAGGCAAGGCCATACAATAATTACGTAAAAACCCCAACGGTCAAAACGACCCCCTGTGAGCAAGCACTTGGCGACAGTGGGAAGGAAAAACTCCCTTTTAACAGGAAGAAACCTCCAGCAGAACCAGGCTCAGGGAGGGGCAGTCTTCTGCTGGGACTGGTTGGGGCTGAGGGAGAGAACCAGGAAAAAGACATGCTGTGGAGGGGGAGCAGAGATTGATCACTAATGATTAAATGCAGAGTGGTGCATACAGAGCAAAAAGAGAAAGAAACACTCAGTGCATCATGGGAACCCCCCAGCAGTCTAAGTCTATAGCAGCATAACTAAGGGATGGTTCAGGGTCACCTGATCCAGCCCTAACTATAAGCTTTAGCAAAAAGGAAAGTTTTAAGCCTAATCTTAAAAGTAGAGAGGGTGTCTGTCTCCCTGATCTGAATTGGAAGCTGGTTCCACAGGAGAGGAGCTTGAAAGCTGAAGGCTCTGCCTCCCATTCTACTCTTACAAACCCTAGGAACTACAAGTAAGCCTGCAGTCTGAGAGCGAAGCGCTCTATTGGGGTGATATGGTACTATGAGGTCCCTAAGATAAGATGGGACCTGATTATTCAAAACCTTATAAGTAAGAAGAAGAATTTTAAACTCTATTCTAGAATTAACAGGAAGCCAATAAAGAGAGGCCAATATGGGTGAGATATGCTCTCTCCTTCTAGTCCCCGTCAGTACTCTAGCTGCAGCATTTTGAATTAACTGAAGGCTTTTCAGGGAACTTTTAAGACAACCTGATAATAATGAATTACAATAGTCCAGCCTAGAGGAAATAAATGCATGAATTAGTTTTTCAGCATCACTCTGAGACAAGACCTTTCTGATTTTAGAGATATTGCGTAAATGCAAAAAAGCAGTCTTACATATTTGTTTAATATGCACTTTGAATGACATATCCTGATCAAAAATGACTCCAAGATTTCTCACAGTATTACTAGAGGTCAGGGTAATGCCATCCAGAGTAAGGATCTGGTTAGACACCATGTTTCTAAGATTTGTGGGGCCAAGTACAATAACTTCAATTTTATCTGAGTTTAAAAGCAGGAAATTAGAGGTCATCCATGTCCTTATGTCTGTAAGACAATCCTGCAGTTTAGCTAATTGGGTGTGTGTCCTCTGGCTTCATGGATAGATAAAGCTGGGTATCATCTGCGTAACAATGAAAATTTAAGCAATGCCGTCTAATAATACTGCCTAAGGGAAGCGTGTATAAATTGTAATCTATTAGATAAATGTGACCGCAGCACAGTGCCTTTAATACCTATGGCATGCTCTAATCTCTGTAATAAAATTTTATGGTCAACAGTATCAAAAGCAGCACTGAGGTCTAACAGGACAAGCACAGAGATGAGTCCACTGTCTGAGGCCATAAGAAGATCATTTGTAACCTTCACTAATGCTGTTTCTGTACTATGATGAATTCTAAAACCCTGACTGAAACTCTTCAAATAGACCATTCCTCTGCAGATGATCAGTTAGCTGTTTTACAACTACCCTTTCAAGAATTTTGAGAGAAAAGGAAGGTTGGAGATTGGCCTATAATTAGCTAAGATAGCTGGGTCAAGTGATGGCTTTTTAAGTAATGGTTTAATCACTGCCACCTTAAAAGCCTGTGGTACATAGCCAACTAATAAAGATAGATTGATCATATTTAAGATCGAGGCATTAAATAATGGTAGGGCTTCCTTGAGCAGCCTGGTAGGAATGGGGTCTAATAGACATGTTGATGGTTTGGATGAAGTAACTAATGAAAATAACTCAGACAGAACAATCTGAGAGAAAGAGTCTAACCAAATACCGGCATCACTGAAAGCAGCCAAAGATAACGATACGTGTTTGGGATGGTTATGAGTAATTTTTTCTCTAATAGTTAAAAATTTTATTAGCAAAGAAAGTCATGAAGTCATTACTAGTTAAAGTTAAAGGAATACTCGGCTCAATAGAGCTCTGACTCTTTGTCAGCCTGGCTACAGTGCTGAAAAGAAACCTGGGGTTGTTCTTATTTTCTTCAATTAGTGATGAGTAGTAAGATGTCCTAGCTTTATAGAGCAACAGACTCTTTTTCCAGGCTAAGTGAAGATCTTCTAAATTAGTGAGACGCCATTTCCTCTCCAACTTACGGGTTATCTGCTTTAAGCTGCGAGTGTTTGTGAGTTATACCACGGATTCAGGCACTTCTGATTTTTTCAGAGGAGCTACAGCATCCAAAGTTGTCTTCAATGAGGATGTAAAAACTATTGATGAGATACTCTATCTCACTCACAGAGTTTAGGTAGCTACTCTGCACTGTGTTGGTATATGGCATTAGAGAACATAAAGAAGGAATCATATCCTTAAACCTAGTTACAGCGCTTTCTGAAAGACTTCTAGTGTAATGAAACTTATTCCCCACTGCTGGGTAGTCCATCAGAGTAAATGTAAATGTTATTAAGAAATGATCAGACAGAAGGGAGTTTTCAGGGAATACTGTTAAGTCTTCTATTTCCATACCATAAGTCAGAACAAGATCTAAGATATGATTAAAGTGGTGTGTGGACTCATTTACTTTTTGAGCAAAGCCAATAGAGTCTAATAATAGATTAAATGCAGTGTTGAGGCTGTCATTCTCAGCATCTGTGTGGATGTTAAAATCGCCCACTATAATTATCTTATCTGAGCTAAGCACTAAGTCAGAAAAAAAGGTCTGAAAATTCACAGAGAAACTCACAGTAACGACCAAGGGAACGATAGATAACAACAAATAAAACTGGTTTTTGGGACTTCCAATTTGGATGGACAAGACTAAGAGTCGAGCTTTCAAATGAATTAAAGCTCTGTCTGGGTTTTTGATTATTAATTATAAGCTGGAATGGAAGATTGCTGCTAATCCTCCGCCCCGGCCCGTGCTACGAGCATTCTGACAGTTAGTGTGACTCGGGGGGTGTTGACCTCATTTAAACTAACATATTCATCCTGCTGTAACCAGGTTTCTGTAAGGCAGAATAAATCAATATGTTGATCAACTATTATATCATTTACTAACAGGGACTTAGAAGAGAGAGACCTAATGTTTAATAGACCAACATTAACTGTTTTAGTCTGTGGTGCAGTTGAAGGTGCTATATTATTTTTTCTTTTTGAATTTTATGCTTAAATAGATTTTTGCTGGTATTGGTGGTCTGGGAGCAGGCACTGTCTCTACGGGGATGGGGTAATGAGGGGATGGCAGGGGGAGAGAAGCTGCAGAGAGGTGTGTAAGAGACTACAACTCTGCTTCCTGGTCCCAACCCTGGATAGTCACGGTTTGGAGGATTTAAGAAAATTGGCCAGATTCTAGAAATGAGAGCTGCTTCCATCCAAAGTGGGATGGGCTAAGAGCTAGTAGCTGCGCTAAGCTAGCGGATTCCTAAAAACACACAAAGTGAATAATGTGTAACTAATTTAGATGTGGTTCAGCAGAGGGAGTGCTTTAGTTAAGGCACGTGAAGATTACACTGTTGAAACAAATCGTTATCTAGGTAACTAGATCAATCTAACTGCGCAGATTAAACAGCTAACAGATACAGAAAAACACCGCTGTGCTCCGGAACAGGAAGTGATACATACCGCAGTGAGGAGCCAACCACCAGTAGAGGCTGTGAGATGATGTCATGGTCACATTTGCACTTGATTCCTTCCTTTGTAAGATCATCGATGGCCCTTGACACGAGGTTCCTAAAGGTTTAAACGTGTTCATACAGTTGGTCTTGATTTGTACTTGAAGTCAAAGGATTTTTACACGTCTCCAGGCCAGAACGGACGTCGCTGTTGGCCAGGAGAGACCCACACTCAGATGTCAAAGGAGGAGCCATGGACAGGAGCCAGCAGTGAAGCGTGGTGTGCTGAGACGGTTTGATTAAGTAAAGTTAAGAGAAGACTCCTAGAAAGAAAGTGTGCGACTGGTTGAGTGAGACTGCAGTGAGGACTTCATTAGATGAGCAGCAGAACATGTCATGTTTCTGATGGTCTCTCATAGGCAGAAGGACAGCTCCACCCCATCAGCTCCCTTCTTCTAAGGGTCAGAGCACTCTGGGGTCACCTGCCACTGTTCACCACACAAAGACCAAAGTGTGTGTTCTTCTGTGTGGGACACACACCTGAACCGACAACTCTTTCTCCAGACTTGTGTCACTGAGCAGGTGGGTGTGCTACAGAGACCTGGCAGCTTGGCCACGAGATAAAGGCCATCCTGCAGGGTGGAGAGACCTGACCTGATGACCTACGACCTCACCTCAGTTTCTCAACCACTTGACACACAACGGCGCAGAGAGGTAAATGCACTCACAGCTACAATCAGCTGCTTGCGACACACTTCTCATCTGAACGGAGTTGCAGTTTGTGTCTTTGCACAGAATCGTTGTCTCTTCCAGCCACGTGTGTATGTATATATGTTTGAATTCTTTTTTTTTTTTTTTTTGTTTTTGTTTACTATATGTGCTTTTACGAGTATGTGTGCGTGTACATATGCACAAGCCGTCCCTTCTTTTAATATCTGGGATAGAACTAAATCTATAAAAATTCTAATTTTGTTGCGCAGGGTTGGTGACGGCTTAAAGACCCACTGTTGACTAATTTACTGCTCCTCATATAAATGTGGATCAGTGTTCCTCAACACTTAACAAGATGGGAATGATAGGACCAATGTTCCGGGTTCCAGTTTTTTTTTTTTTTTTTCTTTAATATTTATTTCATTCATTTAAAAGAAAACAGAAAAGCAAAAAACAAAAGCACCACAATACCAGAATGAAAGGAGCAGAAAGAAGAACAGTCTTATGATTCTGCCCCTTTTAACAATACCTATTCAATATACAGCATCATAGTCAACATATTTAACAGATTGCATTTCTTTAACTTGTCACATACCACTGACCCATTTCATAGAATTATGACCATTAATTAATAGATTACATCACTGACAGGTTATATTTAAACTTAAGACCCTCCAACATTATTAACAGTTTACTTTTTCTTTTTTTTTTTTTGACTTTCTGCAGCCCACTGACTTACTTCATGTTTCATACTTACTTAATACATCTAATTTAATATGTTTTTTAAATATTTAAGCGACCTAATTCTTTAATTTCTTTATTAAGATTGTTCCATAATTTGACACCATTTACTGCAATACTCCTTTCCTTTACTTTGGTTCTAATTCTTGGTTTTTTAAAGACTTCTATTCCTTTCAATTTATAACTACTTACTCTTTTTTCAACATATTTTGAATGTTTGTTGGTAAAGTATTTTATTAACTTGGTACATCGTTTGTATATTTTCAAATCAACTAAATCATGAATTTAAGTACCCTATACTTAATAAACAATGGATTAATGAATCTCTAAACCACTGTTACTAATCACTTTAAGCTCTTTTCTGCAAAATAATAAAGTTGTATATAGGTTGTACATGTTGATCCCCAATTTCTACACAGTAAGTTAAATGGGACAATCAATGAATTGTACAATGTTAATAAACCATAACTATTTAATGAATATTTCTTTATGCAAAACAGCAATGGCTTTCGCTATTTTTCCTTTTATGTAATTTATTGACTTCCATGTAGATCTTCATCAATCATGACTCCTAAAATTTCATTTCTTTTACCCTTTGTATATCCCTTCCATCTATTTGTAATGACACATTATTTCTTTTCGCTCTATCATTAACAATATGAAATTTGTCCTATTAATATTTAGTGACAATCTGTTTATATCAACCATGTTTAACTTTTTCCAACTCTGTATTTATCACTTGTGCTACTTCCTGTATATCTGATCCAGAGTAAAACAGCGTTGTATCATCAGCAAATAAAATGCTGCCAAGCACATTGGATACATTCACAAAATCATTGATATACAAAATAAACATTTGGGTCCAAGTACCGATCCTGTGGTACTCCATAAATAATGTTACACAATTCTGATTTGGTATTATTTATCTGAACAAACTGTTTCTATTTTCCTAAGTACTTTTTACCCCACTGATGTGCAACACCTCTTATTCCATATTGTTGTAACTTGTGGAGCAATCTTGAGTGGTCTATAACATCAAAAGCCTTTTTCATGTCAATAAAAAATACTTACAAAAATCCTTATTATCTATTGTTGTTGATATTTTCTCTATTAGTTCCATAATTGCCATAGCTGTCGAATGTTTGTTCTGATCCATACTGAGCATTATTTAAAATATGATGTTTTTCTCAATAAATTTATCCAATCTTGTTACAAAAAACTTTTTCCATAATTTTAGAAAACTGTGGAAGCAATGATACTGGCCTGTAATAGAAAATTATGTTTGTCTCCATTTTTATAATGGACTACCTTAGCAATTTTCATTTCATCTGGAAAACCCCGTTGACAGAGACAGATTACAAATATAAGTAAATGGTTCAATAACATTTCTATTATACTTTTTACAGTCATCATGTCTAAATCTTCATGGTCAGTTGATCTTTTGCTTACACATTTTTTTTACAATATTTCTTATTTCCATCTTTTCCACATTGTCCAGAAAATACTATTGACCGTATTTACCAATGTACATAATTTATCTTCTATTATTGGTTTATTTCCCACCAGACTTGACCCTACATTTGAAAAATAATCATTAAACCCATTTGCAACTTCTTTTATATCATAATCTCTTTATTTTTCCTTAACAAGTAATTTGGAATAGTTTCTTTCGTTCCACACTATCATCACACTTTTTATAATTCCCCATGTTACCCCTCATATATCTTACTCTTATTTAGTTTTTCACTGTAATAATCTTTTTTTTGTTTCCTAATTATTGTTATAGTTTATTTTTATATTTTTTGTATTTATGTTCTGATTCCTTTGTTTGCAATTTTAAAAAGCACCTGTTAAATAGTTTTTCTTTGCACAGCATTTTTTATTCCCTTTGTCAGCCATGGTTTATTTACTCTTTTCTTACTATGTCAATTAATTTACAATTTTTATTGTATGATTTCATCAATATTTCATAAATGATTTATGCTACATTAACATCACTGACATAACTTCTTCCCAGTTTTGATTTTTAAGGTCATATTTTAATGCCTCTAAGCTTTTACTGACTTATCTCTTTTAAAGTTTATATCAGTTTTTTTGTTGTACCTATTTTTATATTTAAATATTGAAAAAAGTTGGTAAATGGTCGCTAATATCTGTCATGAAGATCCCATTCTTGATATTTCATCTGTTTCTGTTTGTAAATATATTATCAATTACCGTTGCAACTTTGCGATGTAATTCTGGTTGGTTTGTTATCAAGGGGAATAACCCCAAACTATACATTGTATTCACAAAATCACTTGATCTTTGGCAGCTGGAGCTTTCTATTTTAAATAAAGTCCCACACATAAAAGCGTTTTTGTTTTAATTTGATGGAATAATTCAATTTTTTATCTGTAAATTTCACAACACAGAATCTGTGCTCTGTACACAACTGATTAAAATATTCTTAGATGTTTCATGTACAAGTTCCACTGTTAGCAATTCTATGACATCATTCATAGAGTGTCATTTCTTCAACAATTGTACACATCAGATCTGTTTTTGTATACAGAGCAATACCCACCGCCTTTTTTATATCTTCTGTTTACAAAATACAGCTCATAATCCTCCATTTGAACTTCATCCATGAGATCATCTTTAAGCCAAGATTCAGTGATTGCAACAATACTAAATCTATTTTTAAACTGATTTAAATAACTCTTTTATTTGTGACATTTTACAATACAAGCTTCGACTGTTTATATGTAAGAGTGACAGGGTATATTCTGCAATTTTTTCACTATTCAGCTGTTCTACTGTGTAATACTCACAACCAATCGTTTTAAGTCAAATATACTTTCATCAATATTAGTGTCTATGTCATATATTTTATCCTCTGTTTCCATGTTTGATCTGATTTTTGTTGGTCCAATTACCAACAGATGTTATATTTATTGTCTATTCAGGTCTGTATTTCGTAAGGTCCTCCATAGTGTTTTGATTGTATACCGTTTGTTCCTTCTTTCACTCTTAATCCACACCCTACAATTCCAGACCCATGGAGCAACAATATGTTCTGTTTTCTTAGTAGTCTTGCGTCCCTAGCAATATCTGCATTTTTCTTGTTAGATGCTCATTATATAGACACTTGTTCCTTTCAAATTCTTTTGCCTGTCTTAATAACTCATATTTAATTTTCTGCTTGTAAATCGTATAACAATGTTAGATAGTTTATTTTTTCTATCTTTAGTTGGAATAGTATAACAGTCTGATATTGATCTTGATGGATGACAACACCTTTTGATATAAAAGTTTGTAACTTGTTGTTCCAATGATTGTCTTTCTTCAGGGGTGCATCCTCCCCACTGGCTACACCTTTAAAAACACTTCAGTTGTGGAAGTGTGTGTGGTGTGTGTGGGGGATATCTGGCACGACATGCAGGTTTTTTTTTTTTTCTTCTTCTCTCTCTTCACATATGCTAAAGGGGCTTTTCCCAGCAGTGCCTTTGTTTATCCACTTAGCCTACGTGCAGAACAGAGATGTACTTCACTTATGACAATAAATCGCCAATATGCCTGAAATAAAAAAATCACTAGCTGGAACATTAGGGGGGCTTGAGAGAAATAGCAAAATTGAAGCAAGTCTTAAACAGAATTAACAACTCAAATCCCAAATAGTTTTCCTGCAGGAAATACATTTAAGGGCAACAGAAATTGATAGATTTAAAAAAGATGGCCAGGTCAGGTCCTTGTGTGCTCCTTATAGTAGTCAGGCCAGGGGTGTACTGATACTTATACATAAAGTTTTACCTTTTCAAACCACTAATGTTATCTATGATCAATTTGGCAGGTATATCATTATCCAAGGCAAAATATCCACATGTGAACTAAATTTGGTGTGTGTCTATGGTCCAAATGATGACAACCCAGCATTTTTCCAGAACCTCTTCCTCACTCTGTCCACCTTACAGGGTATGTACATTCTCAGTGGTGACTTTAATTGTGCTTTAGTACCCACAAGGGATCGCTCTACTAATGTTGACTCTACCCATGCACAAACAAGAAAAGTACTATTGCAATCCTGTAAAGATCTGAATTTGGCCGAAGTATGGAGGGAATTACATCCAGATCAAATGGAATATTCATGCTATTTGAGTACACATGGTACCCCACTCTCGGATTGACTACTTTTTGGTCTCATTTGGACTTTTCTCAAAAATTAAGGGATGTTGGTATGATAGTGGACTCATCTCTGTGCTTGTTCTGTTAGACCTCAGTGCTGCTTTTGATACTGTTGACCATAAAATTTTATTACAGAGATTAGAGCATGCCATAGGTATTAAGGCACTGCGCTGCGGTGGTTTGAATCATATTTGTCTAATAGATTACAATTTGTTCATGTAAATGGGGAATCTTCTTCACAGACTAAAGTTAATTATGGAGTTCCACAAGGTTCTGTGCTAGGACCAATTTTATTCACTTTATATATGCTTCCCTTAGGCAGTATTATTAGACGGTATTGCTTAAATTTTCATTGTTACGCAGATGATACCCAGCTTTATCTATCCATGAAGCCAGAGGACACACACCAATTAGCTAAACTGCAGGATTGTCTTACAGACATAAAGACATGGATGACCTCTAATTTCCTGCTTTTAAACTCAGATAAAACTGAAGTTATTGTACTTGGCCCCACAAATCTTAGAAACATGGTGTCTAACCAGCTCCTTACTCTGGATGGCATTACCCTGACCTCTAGTAATACTGTGAGAAATCTTGGAGTCATTTTTGATCAGGATATGTCATTCAAAGCGCATATTAAACAAATATGTAGGACTGCTTTTTTTGCATTTACGCAATATCTCTAAAATCAGAAAGGTCTTGTCTCAGAGTGATGCTGAAAAACTAATTCATGCATTTATTTCCTCTAGGCTGGACTATTGTAATTCATTATTATCAGGTTGTCCTAAAAGTTCCCTAAAAAGCCTTCAGTTAATTCAAAATGCTGCAGCTAGAGTGCTGACGGGGACTAGAAGGAGAGAGCATATCTCACCCATATTGGCCTCTCTTCATTGGCTTCCTGTTAATTCTAGAATAGAATTTAAAATTCTTCTTCTTACTTATAAGGTTTTGAATAATCAGGTCCCATCTTATCTTAGGGACCTCGTAGTACCATATCACCCCAATAGAGCGCTTCGCTCTCAGACTGCAGGCTTACTTGTAGTTCCTAGGGTTTGTAAGAGTAGAATGGGAGGCAGAGCCTTCAGCTTTCAGGCTCCTCTCCTGTGGAACCAGCTCCCAATTCAGATCAGGGAGACAGACACCCTCTCTACTTTTAAGATTAGGCTTAAAACTTTCCTTTTTGCTAAAGCTTATAGTTAGGGCTGGATCAGGTGACCCTGGACCATCCCTTAGTTATGCTGCTATAGACGTAGACTGCTGGGGGGTTCCCATGATGCACTGTTTCTTTCTCTTTTTGCTCTGTATGCACCACTCTGCATTTAATCATTAGTGATCGATCTCTGCTCCCCTCCACAGCATGTCTTTTTCCTGGTTCTCTCCCTCAGCCCCAACCAGTCCCAGCAGAAGACTGCCCCTCCCTGAGCCTGGTTCTGCTGGAGGTTTCTTCCTGTTAAAAGGGAGTTTTTCCTTCCCACTGTAGCCAAGTGCTTGCTCACAGGGGGTCGTTTTGACCGTTGGGGTTTTACATCATTATTGTATGGCCTTGCCTTACAATATAAAGCGCCTTGGGGCAACTGTTTGTTGTGATTTGGCGCTATATAAAAAAAAAATTGATTGATTGATTGATTGATTGATAGCATTGTCATAAGTGATCATGCGGCGGTATCGTTAAACTTATATATTGACACATTTATTTATCCCACTAAGAGATGGAGATTTCCAGTTGAATTACTACAAGACACAAAATTTATAGAATTCTCTCAAGAACGCATTAACAATTATTTTGATATCAATCATGACCAGACTGATGCAAGTGTTCGATGGGAGACATTCAAAGCATATATCAGAGGGGAAATGATCAGTTTTACAAAATATAAAGCAAAACAACAACATATAGAATTGGAGACAATTGAGAAACAAATTAGACTGATGGAACAGGAACTATATAACAATTACAGCCCACAGAAAGCAAAAGAGTTGTAAATTATGAGAGCCAAATATAACAAAGTATCCATAGAAAAAGTTGCAAAAAATTTAATGTGGCTTAAACAGTCATATTATGATCAAGAAGAAAAATGCGGTAAGCTGTTGGCTTGGAGACTAAAAAAAAGACAGTTAGATAGAGCAATCAATAGCATTAAGACACCAACAGGAGGCGTAGCTACAGATCCAGTAGAGATTAATAGCATTTTAGGGATTTCTAGGAGACCCTGTATACATCAGAGCGCGTAGATAACACACATTGTCAGAATTCCTTTTTAGAGAAATTGAGATTTTAGACCCTGTCAGAAAATGAGCGTGAGGAACTGGATTGCAACCTAACAATGAAGGAATTAGCAGAAGCCATCCAAAGAATGCCGAGCGGGAAAGCACCAGGACCAGACGGCTTCCCAGTTGAATTTTACAAGACATTTGGGGAGAAGCTTCTGGCCCCACTTTTGGACATGTATAAGGAATCCTATATGAAGGGAATACTCCCCCATCTCTGAGACTTGCAACAATAAATTTAATCCTGAAACCAAACAAACCTTGATGGGCTGTGATATTAAAATACTTTGTAAGGCCTTGGCCAAGAAGATTGGAGTCTCATTTACCCCAATTGGTTATAAATGATCAAAATGGTTTTGTCGGGAACAGACATGGATTTCATAATATTCGGCATGTTCTGAACATATTATATGAAACAAACAAATCAAATGATACAGCCATGTTATCCTTAGATGCGCGTTAGGCCTTTGATAGGATTGAGTGGGGGTTCCTTTTAAGGTGATGCCGCTGTTTGGTATCAGTGCTAATTTCTTGAGATGGATAAAGCTTTTGTACACAAGCCCAACCGCCGAAATATTGACTAACAATAATGTTTCTAAACCATTTACTCTCCACCAATCTACTAGACAAGGGTGTCCATTATCACCTCTGCTATTCGTGTTGGCTATAGAGCCCTTGGCCATGGTTATAAGAGCTCATAAAGGCATCACAGGAGGATATGAGCACCATATAGCTTTATATGCAGACGATATAATTTTGTTTTTGACAAAATTAAAAGATAGTATTCCCCAACTACTAGATTTGATAGAGACATTTGGAATCATATCAGGTTATGAAATAAATAATTCCAAATCTACATTAATGTTTATGAACAAGAACGAAAGATTGCAACCTTCTATAGATACGCCATTCACAATCACCAAAGAAGGTTTTACATATTTGGGGATTAAGATCAGTCCTGATGTAAAACAGATTTATTACGAGTTTTCAGTTGTATAGGGGAAATCGTCAGGGTTGTGGGCTCAGCCCCTCCCTCTTTGCGTTATTTATTCAGCCTCTGGCTCAGGCAATACGACAAAATGATGAAATTCAAGGTATCACAATAGCTAACACTAAACATGTAATAACCCTGTTTGCCGATGATATTATCACTTACCTACAGAATCCTAATGAAACAATTCCAAAACTTATGTGAATTCTAAAAGAGTCTGGGCGTTTGTCAGGTTATCACTTAAATATTACTAAGACCCAAGTCTTGACCATCGACTATCAACCAAGTAATTTAATAAGACAATACAAACTAAAATGGGACACAAAACAGTTAAAACATTTAGGTGTGTTCATCACACAGGAATTTGATAATCTCTTTTCCTTAAATTTTAATAAAATAACTGACTTGATACAGAAGGACATTAGTCGATGGTCATCACTTACATTGGATTTTGGTTCAAGAATAGAGACAGTGAAGTTAATATTTTACCAAGATTTTTATATTTTTTATGGCACTGCCCATTATAATTCCAGACTCACATTTTAATACTCGGAACAAACTAATTTCACGTTTTATATGGGCAGGTGCCAGACCAAGGGTTAAATTTAAAACACTCCAAATACGAGGTCTGTTAGAAAAGTATCAGACCTTTTTATTTTTTTCAAAAAACATATGGATTTGAATCACATGTGATTGCATCAGACAAGCTTGAACCCTCGTGCGCATGCGTGAGTTTTTTCATGCCTGTCGGTTGCGTCATTCGCCTGTGAGCAGGCTTTGAGTGAGGAGTGGTCCACCACTCTCGTCGGATTTTTATTGCGAATAAATGTCTGAACGATTTGGAGCTTTGCTGCATTAGTTTTTTTCCAGAAACTGTGAGAGACCTCCAGGTGGACACTGTTCGGAAAATTAATATAGCTTTCAGGGACGATTTTATGGGGATTACACCGATTAAGGAGTGTTACTGCCGCTCCCAGCGCCAATCGACGTGCTCAGACCCCGCTGAAACAACCAGATCATTTCCAACGTGAAGGCTTTGTTGATCCGGGACCTCGTCTGACTTACACAAAAAGGCAGGAGACGTGGACATCAGCACTTTTTCGGCACATTCCACTGTTACAGGAGTTTTTTTCATGGAAAGAAAAGTGGAGGGACGCGCCACGGAGCCGTTCATTACGCGGCACAAAACCACCTCCGTGTTGGTCTCACAGGACGGCTTTCAGATGACTTTCAGACGGCTGTTAGCTGCTTTTCAGTCGTGTGATTATCCGATTGTGATTGTGCATGAGCTGGACATGCCCCAACATGTCCTGGAAGGCTTCATCACGGCGTTGCTTTGCGCCATGCGGCTGTTTAACAATTAGTTAAACTGCAGTTTAACAATTAGTTAAGTTGGTGATGAACTTTGACAAGTTCAGAAGTGTTTCTCTACTGTAGCTTACGGTCACGTAGGTGGAGGAAGACGAGGACAGAGACGCCATGAAGGGCGCCATCTTGGAAGTACTAAGCAAAATAAAGGTTTTGAAAATTAATCCCCCAAATTTTTATAATAAAGGATGCGCATCATCACGACATGTGCAAGACAAATCTGAACGCTGAGGCCAATCTGACAGTCAGTCAGAGAGACATGTGACACTGAGGGGGCTGCTGACCACACCTCCTTCACTGGGGGGAGCTGCTGACCACACCTCCTTCACTGGGGGGAGCTGCTGACCACACCTCCTTCACTGGGGGGAGCTGCTGACCACACCTCCTTCACTGAGGGAGCTGATAACCACGCCTCCTTCACTGAGGGAGCTGATGACCACGCCTCCTTCACTGAGGGAGCTGATGACCACACCTTCTTCACTGAGGGAGCTGATGACCACGCCTCCTTCACTGAGGGAGCTGATGACCACGCCTCC
This sequence comes from Thalassophryne amazonica, assembly GCF_902500255.1. Lineage (NCBI taxonomy): Eukaryota > Metazoa > Chordata > Actinopteri > Batrachoidiformes > Batrachoididae > Thalassophryne > Thalassophryne amazonica. Next base: position 76,300,264 of record NC_047119.1, on the reverse strand, counting down.
TTCACTGAGAGAGCTGATGACCACGCCTCCTTCACTGGAGGGGGCTGCTGACCACGCCTCCTTCACTGAGGGAGCTGATGACCACGCCTCTTTCACTGGGGGGGCTGCTGACCACGCCTCCTTTACTGAGGGGGGCTGCTGACCACGCCTCCTTCACTGAGGGGGCTGCTGACCACGCCTCCTTTACTGAGGGAGCTGATGACCACGCCTCCTTTACTGAGGGAGCTGATGACCACACCTCCTTCACTGAGGGAGCTAATGACCACACCTCCTTCACTGAGGGAGCTAATGACCACACCTCCTTCACTGGGGAGGGCTGCTGACCCCACCTCCTTCACTGGGGGGGCTGCTGACCCCGCCTCCTTCACTGAGGGAGCTGATGACCACGCCTCCTTCACTGAGAGAGCTGATGACCACGCCTCCTTCACTGGAGGGGGCTGCTGACCACGCCTCCTTCACTGGAGGGGGCTGCTGACCACGCCTCCTTCACTGAGGGGGCTGCTGACCACGCCTCTTTCACTGGGGGGGGCTGCTGACCACGCCTCCTTTACTGAGGGGGCTGCTGACCACGCCTCCTTTACTGAGGGAGCTGATGACCACACCTTCACTGGGGAGGGCTGCTGACCCCGCCTCCTTCACTGGGGGGGCTGCTGACCCCGCCTCCTTCACTGGGGGGGCTGCTGACCCCGCCTCCTTCACTGGGGGGGCTGCTGACCACGCCTCCTTTACTGGGGGAGCTGCTAACCATGCCTCCTTCACTGAGGGAGCTGATGACCACGCGTCCTTCACTGAGGGAGCTGATGACCACACCTCCTTTACCGGGGGAGCTGCTAACCACGCCTCCTACAGTGAGGGAGCTGATGACCACGCCTCCTTTACTGAGGGAGCTGCTGACCACGCCTCCTTCACTGGGGGGAGCTGCTGACCACGCCTCCTTTACTGAGGAAGCTGCTGACCATGCCTCCTTTACTGAGGGAGCTGATGACCACACCTCCTTCACTGGGGAGCTGCTGACCCTGCCCCCTTCACTGGGGGGCTGCTGACCCCGCCTCCTTCACTTGTGGGGGGAACTGCTGACCACGCCTCCTTTACTGGGGGAGCTGCTGACCCCGCCTCTTTCACTGAGGGAGCTGATGACCACGCCTCCTTCACTGAGGGAGCTGATGACCACGCCTCCTTCACTGAGGGAGCTGATGACCATGCCTCCTTTACTGGGGGAGCTGCTGACCACGCCTCCTTCACTGAGGGAGCTGATGACCACGCGTCCTTCACTGAGGGAGCTGATGACCACGCCTCCTTCACTGAGGGAGCTGATGACCACGCCTCCTTTACTGGGGGAGCTGCTAACCACGCCTCCTTCACTGAGGAAGCTGATGACCACGCGTCCTTCACTGAGGGAGCTGATGACCACACCTCCTTCACTGGGGGAGCTGCTGACCACGCCTCCTTTACTGAGGGAGCTGCTGACCATGCCTCCTTCACTGAGGGAGCTGATGACCACGCCTCCTTTACTGATGGAGATGGTGACCACGCCTCCTTCACTGAGGGAGCTGATGACCACACCTCCTTTACCGGGGGAGCTGCTAACCACGCCTCCTACACTGAGGGAGCTGCTGACCATGCCTCCTTCACTGAGGGAGCTGATGACCACGCCTCCTTTACTGATGGAGATGGTGACCACGCCTCCTTCACTGAGGGAACTGATGACCATGTCTCCTTCACTGAGGGAGCTGATGACCACGCCTCCTTCACTGAGGGAGCTGATGACCACGCCTCCTTTACTGGGGGAGCTGCTAACCACGCCTCCTACACTGAGGGAGCTGATGACCACGCCTCCTTCACTGAGGGAACTGATGACCATGCCTCCTTCACTGAGGGAGCTGATGACCACGCGTCCTTCACTGAGGGAGCTGATGACCACACCTCCTTCACTGGGGGAGCTGCTGACCACGCCTCCTTCACTGAGGAAGCTGCTGACCACGCGTCCTTCACTGAGGGAGCTGATGACCATGCCTCCTTTACTGGGGGAGCTGCTAACCACGCCTCCTTCACTGAGGAAGCTGATGACCACGCGTCCTTCACTGAGGGAGCTGATGACCACACCTCCTTCACTGGGGGAGCTGCTGACCACGCCTCCTTTACTGAGGGAGCTGCTGACCATGCCTCCTTCACTGAGGGAGCTGATGACCACGCCTCCTTTACTGATGGAGATGGTGACCACGCCTCCTTCACTGAGGGAGCTGATGACCACACCTCCTTTACCGGGGGAGCTGCTAACCACGCCTCCTACACTGAGGGAGCTGATGACCACGCCTCCTTCACTGGGGGAGCTGCTGACCCCGCCCCCTTCACTGGGGGAGCTGCTGACCCCGCCTCCTTAACTTGTGGGGGGGGCTGCTGACCCCGCCTCCTTAACTTGTGGGGGGGGCTGCTGACCCCGCCTCTTTCACTGGGGGGCTGCTGACCCCGCCTCCTTCACTTGTGGGGGGAGCTGCTGACCCCGCCTCCTTCACTGAGGGAGCTGATGACCACGCCTCCTTTACTGGGGGGAGCTGCTGACCACGCCTCCTTTACTGGGGGGCTGCTGACCCTGCCTCCTTCACTTGTGGGGGAGCTGCTGACCACGCCTCCTGCACTTGAGCACAGGGTGCCATCATTAATTGACATTCTCTACAGAATGGATGGACACATTTTTTGCCCTGGGGAGAGTTTACAGCTGCTTTTGAGAGAAATGAAACAGAAATGAATCATTTAAATAGGTGGTTTGATAGATAGCAATTGTCTTTAAATCTAACCAAACTTAATAGGAAATTGTGGTATAGATGCAGCAGTGCAAATCAAAATAGAAAATTATTTATTATTGAAAGAGTGTATGAAAATAAGTTTCCGGGTGGGGGGGGTGATATTGGACCACAGCATCAGCTGGAAATCCCACATAAGTTACGTTCAGTCAAAGATGGCGAGGAGTGTGTGAAAAGCTGGACATAAGTCACTGTATATGATCACTTATTCTTACTGTATTTGAAATACTGTGTGGAGGTCTGAGGTCACACCTGAGCATCACGTGTGTACTGTGACTGCACTAATGTACAGTCTTTGTATTTGGAAGACAGAGAGATGATCAATCAATCAATCATTTTTATTTATATAGCGCCAAATCACAATTTAAGGCAAGGCCATACAATAATTACGTAAAAACCCCAACGGTCAAAACGACCCCCTGTGAGCAAGCACTTGGCGACAGTGGGAAGGAAAAACTCCCTTTTAACAGGAAGAAACCTCCAGCAGAACCAGGCTCAGGGAGGGGCAGTCTTCTGCTGGGACTGGTTGGGGCTGAGGGAGAGAACCAGGAAAAAGACATGCTGTGGAGGGGAGCAGAGATTGATCACTAATGATTAAATGCAGAGTGGTGCATACAGAGCAAAAAGAGAAAGAAACACTCAGTGCATCATGGGAACCCCCCAGCAGTCTAAGTCTATAGCAGCATAACTAAGGGATGGTTCAGGGTCACCTGATCCAGCCCTAACTATAAGCTTTAGCAAAAAGGAAAGTTTTAAGCCTAATCTTAAAAGTAGAGAGGGTGTCTGTCTCCCTGATCTGAATTGGAAGCTGGTTCCACAGGAGAGGAGCTTGAAAGCTGAAGGCTCTGCCTCCCATTCTACTCTTACAAACCCTAGGAACTACAAGTAAGCCTGCAGTCTGAGAGCGAAGCGCTCTATTGGGGTGATATGGTACTATGAGGTCCCTAAGATAAGATGGGACCTGATTATTCAAAACCTTATAAGTAAGAAGAAGAATTTTAAACTCTATTCTAGAATTAACAGGAAGCCAATAAAGAGAGGCCAATATGGGTGAGATATGCTCTCTCCTTCTAGTCCCCGTCAGTACTCTAGCTGCAGCATTTTGAATTAACTGAAGGCTTTTCAGGGAACTTTTAAGACAACCTGATAATAATGAATTACAATAGTCCAGCCTAGAGGAAATAAATGCATGAATTAGTTTTTCAGCATCACTCTGAGACAAGACCTTTCTGATTTTAGAGATATTGCGTAAATGCAAAAAAGCAGTCTTACATATTTGTTTAATATGCACTTTGAATGACATATCCTGATCAAAAATGACTCCAAGATTTCTCACAGTATTACTAGAGGTCAGGGTAATGCCATCCAGAGTAAGGATCTGGTTAGACACCATGTTTCTAAGATTTGTGGGGCCAAGTACAATAACTTCAATTTTATCTGAGTTTAAAAGCAGGAAATTAGAGGTCATCCATGTCCTTATGTCTGTAAGACAATCCTGCAGTTTAGCTAATTGGTGTGTGTCCTCTGGCTTCATGGATAGATAAAGCTGGGTATCATCTGCGTAACGATGAAAATTTAAGCAATGCCGTCTAATAATACTGCCTAAGGGAAGCGTGTATAAATTGTAATCTATTAGATAAATGTGACCGCAGCACAGTGCCTTTAATACCTATGGCATGCTCTAATCTCTGTAATAAAATTTTATGGTCAACAGTATCAAAAGCAGCACTGAGGTCTAACAGGACAAGCACAGAGATGAGTCCACTGTCTGAGGCCATAAGAAGATCATTTGTAACCTTCACTAATGCTGTTTCTGTACTATGATGAATTCTAAAACCTGACTGAAACTCTTCAAATAGACCATTCCTCTGCAGATGATCAGTTAGCTGTTTTACAACTACCCTTTCAAGAATTTTTGAGAGAAAAGGAAGGTTGGAGATTGGCCTATAATTAGCTAAGATAGCTGGGTCAAGTGATGGCTTTTTAAGTAATGGTTTAATCACTGCCACCTTAAAAGCCTGTGGTACATAGCCAACTAATAAAGATAGATTGATCATATTTAAGATCGAGGCATTAAATAATGGTAGGGCTTCCTTGAGCAGCCTGGTAGGAATGGGGTCTAATAGACATGTTGATGGTTTGGATGAAGTAACTAATGAAAATAACTCAGACAGAACAATCTGAGAGAAAGAGTCTAACCAAATACCGGCATCACTGAAAGCAGCCAAAGATAACGATACGTGTTTGGGATGGTTATGAGTAATTTTTTCTCTAATAGTTAAAAATTTTATTAGCAAAGAAAGTCATGAAGTCATTACTAGTTAAAGTTAAAGGAATACTCGGCTCAATAGAGCTCTGACTCTTTGTCAGCCTGGCTACAGTGCTGAAAAGAAACCTGGGGTTGTTCTTATTTTCTTCAATTAGTGATGAGTAGTAAGATGTCCTAGCTTTATAGAGCAACAGACTCTTTTTCCAGGCTAAGTGAAGATCTTCTAAATTAGTGAGACGCCATTTCCTCTCCAACTTACGGGTTATCTGCTTTAAGCTGCGAGTTTGTGAGTTATACCACGGATTCAGGCACTTCTGATTTTTTCAGAGGAGCTACAGCATCCAAAGTTGTCTTCAATGAGGATGTAAAACTATTGATGAGATACTCTATCTCACTCACAGAGTTTAGGTAGCTACTCTGCACTGTGTTGGTATATGGCATTAGAGAACATAAAGAAGGAATCATATCCTTAAACCTAGTTACAGCGCTTTCTGAAAGACTTCTAGTGTAATGAAACTTATTCCCCACTGCTGGGTAGTCCATCAGAGTAAATGTAAATGTTATTAAGAAATGATCAGACAGAAGGGAGTTTTCAGGGAATACTGTTAAGTCTTCTATTTCCATACCATAAGTCAGAACAAGATCTAAGATATGATTAAAGTGGTGTGTGGACTCATTTACTTTTTGAGCAAAGCCAATAGAGTCTAATAATAGATTAAATGCAGTGTTGAGGCTGTCATTCTCAGCATCTGTGTGGATGTTAAAATCGCCCACTATAATTATCTTATCTGAGCTAAGCACTAAGTCAGAAAAAAGGTCTGAAAATTCACAGAGAAACTCACAGTAACGACCAAGGGAACGATAGATAACAACAAATAAAACTGGTTTTTGGGACTTCCAATTTGGATGGACAAGACTAAGAGTCAAGCTTTCAAATGAATTAAAGCTCTGTCTGGGTTTTTGATTAATTAATAAGCTGGAATGGAAGATTGCTGCTAATCCTCCGCCCCGGCCCGTGCTACGAGCATTCTGACAGTTAGTGTGACTCGGGGGTGTTGACTCATTTAAACTAACATATTCATCCTGCTGTAACCAGGTTTCTGTAAGGCAGAATAAATCAATATGTTGATCAACTATTATATCATTTACTAACAGGGACTTAGAAGAGAGAGACCTAATGTTTAATAGACCACATTTAACTGTTTTAGTCTGTGGTGCAGTTGAAGGTGCTATATTATTTTTTCTTTTTGAATTTTTATGCTTAAATAGATTTTTGCTGGTTATTGGTAGTCTGGGAGCAGGCACTGTCTCTACGGGGATGGGGTAATGAGGGGATGGCAGGGGGAGAGAAGCTGCAGAGAGGTGTGTAAGACTACAACTCTGCTTCCTGGTCCCAACCCTGGATAGTCACGGTTTGGAGGATTTAAGAAAATTGGCCAGATTTCTAGAAATGAGAGCTGCTCCATCCAAAGTGGGATGGGCTAAGAGCTAGTAGCTGCGCTAAGCTAGCGGATTCCTAAAAACACACAAAGTGAATAATGTGTAAATAATTTAGATGTGGTTCAGCAGAGGGAGTGCTTTAGTTAAGGCACGTGAAGATTACACTGTGAAACAAATCGTTATCTAGGTAACTAGATCAATCTAACTGCGCAGATTAAACAGCTAACAGATACAGAAAAACACCGCTGTGCTCCGGAACAGGAAGTGATACAATACCGCAGTGAGAGCCAACCACCAGTAGAGGCTGTGAGATGATGTCATGGTCACATTTGCACTTGATTTCCTTCCTTTGTAAGATCATCGATGGCCTTGACACGAGGTTCCTAAAGGGTTAAACGTGTTCATAACAGGTTGGTCTTGATTTTGTACTTGAAGTCAAAGGATTTTTACACGTCTCCAGGCAGAACGGACGTCTCTGTTTGGCCAGGAGACCCACACTCAGGATGTCAAAGGAGGAGCCATGGACAGGAGCCAGCAGTGAGCGTGGTGTGCTGAGACGGTTTGATTAAGTAAAGTTAAGAGAAGACTCCTAGAAAGAAAGTGTGCGACTGGTTGAGTGAGACCTGCAGTGAAGGACTTCATTAGAGAGCAGAACATGTCATGTTTCTGATGGTCTCATAGGCAGAAGGACAGCTCACCCCATCAGGCTCCCTTCTTCTAAGGGTCAGAGCACTCTGGGGTCACCTGCCACTGTTCACCACACAAAGAACCAAAGTGTGTGTTCTTCTGTGTGGACACACACTGAACCGACAACTCTTCTCCCAGACTTGTGTCACTGAGCAGGTGGTGGGCTACAGAGACCTGGCAGCTTTGCCACGAGATAAAGCCATCCTGCAGGTGGAGAGACCTGACCTGATGACCTACCGACCTCACCTCAGTTTCTCACCACTTGACACACGGCGCAGAGAGGTAAATGCACTCACAGCTACAATCAGCTGCTTCGACACACTTCTCATCTGAACGGAGTTGCCGTTTGTGTCTTTGCAGCGATCGTTGTCTCCTCCAGCCACATCGCTGTCCATGTCTCCTGAGGTAAGAACTGACACAAACTCCATCAACCTCACCGCTCCTCAGTGCCACTTTCAGTCCAGCATCACCAAGTCACTGATTATATGGTGATGTTGCTCCATAACGCGAGACAAAAATCAGGAATTTAAAGGGCTGATTGTGTTGAACTATGACTAAAAACTGCTTCAGGGGCTTTGGAGTCGAGTTGTGACGGTGCTGGAGATTAGTTTTATTTTGATGTGCTGGAGATTAGTTTTATTTTAATGGTGCTGGAGATTAGTTTTATTGTGACGTGCTGGAGATTAGTTTATTTTGACGGTGCTGGAGATTAGTTTTATTTTGATGGTGCTGGAGATTAGTTTTATTGTGACGTGCTGGAGATTAGTTTTATTGTGACGGTGCTGGAGATTAGTTTTATTGTGAAGGTGCTGGAGATTAGTTTTATTGTGACGGTGCTGGAGATTAGTTTTATTGTGACGGTGCTGGAGATTAGTTTCATTGTGAAGGTGCTGGAGATTAGTTTCATTGTGAAGGTGCTGGAGATTAGTTTTATTGTGACGGTGCTGGAGATTAGTTTCATTGTGAAGGTGCTGGAGATTAGTTTCATTGTGAAGGTGCTGGAGATTAGTTTTATTGTGACGTGCTGTAGACTAGTTTTATTGTGACGTGCTGGAGATTAGTTTTATTGTGACGGTGCTGGAGATTAGTTTTATTGTGAAGGTGCTGGAGATTAGTTTTATTGTGACGGTGCTGGAGATTAGTTTTATTGTGACGGTGCTGGAGATTAGTTTCATTGTGAAGGTGCTGGAGATTAGTTTCATTGTGACGTGCTGGAGATTAGTTTTATTGTGACGTGCTGGAGATTAGTTTTATTGTGACGTGCTGGAGATTAGTTTTATTGTGACGGTGCTGGAGATTAGTTTTATTGTGACGGTGCTGGAGATTAGTTTCATTGTGACGTGCTGGAGATTAGTTTTATTGTGACGGTGCTGGAGATTAGTTTTATTGTGACGTGCTGGAGATTAGTTTTATTGTGACGGTGCTGGAGATTAGTTTTTTTGTGGAGATTAGTTTTATTGTGACCTGCTGGAGATTAGTTTTATTGTGACGGTGCTGGAGATTATTTTAATTGTGACGTGCTGGAGATTAGCTTTATTGTGACGGTGCTGGAGATTAGTTTTATTGTGACGTGCTGGAGATTAGTTTTATTGTGACGTGCTGGAGATTAGCTTTATTGTGACGGTGCTGGAGATTAGTTTTATTGTGACGTGCTGGAGATTAGTTTTATTGTGACGGTGCTGGAGATTAGTTTTATTGTGACGTGCTGGAGATTAGTTTTATTGTGACGTGCTGGAGATTAGTTTTATTGTGACGTGCTGGAGATTAGTTTTATTGTGGAGATCAGTTTTATTGTGAAGTGCTGGAGATTAGTTTTATTTTGACGGTGCTGGAGATTAGTTTTATTTTGACGGTGCTGGAGATTAGTTTTATTTTGACGGTGCTGGAGATTAGTTTTATTGTGACGGTGCTGGAGATTAGTTTTATTGTGACGGTGCTGGAGATTAGTTTCATTGGACGTGCTGGAGATTAGTTTTATTGTGACGGTGCTGGAGATTAGTTTTATTGTGATGGTGCTGGAGATTAGTTTCATTGTGACGTGCTGGAGATTAGTTTTATTGTGACGGTGCTGGAGATTAGTTTTATTGTGACGGTGCTGGAGATTAGTTTTATTGTGACGGTGCTGGAGATTAGTTTTATTGTGATGTGCTGGAGATTAGTTTTATTGTGGAGATTAGTTTTATTGTGACATGCTGGAGATTAGTTTTATTGTGACATGCTGGAGATTAGTTTTATTTTGACGGTGCTGGAGATTAGTTTAATCGTGACGGTGCTGGAGATTAGTTTCATTGGACGTGCTGGAGATTAGTTTTATTGTGACGTGCTGGAGATTAGTTTTATTGTGACGTGCTGGAGATTAGTTTTATTTTGACGGTGCTGGAGATTAGTTTTATTGTGACGGTGCTGGAGATTAGTTTTATTGTGACGTGCTGGAGATTAGTTTTTTTGTGACGTGCTGGAGATTAGTTTTATTGTGACGTGCTGGAGATTAGTTTTATTGTGACGGTGCTGGAGATTAGTTTTATTGTGACGGTGCTGGAGATTAGTTTTATTGTGACAGTGCTGGAGATTAGTTTCATTGTGACGTGCTGGAGATTAGCTTTATTGTGACGGTGCTGGAGATTAGTTTTATTGTGACGTGCTGGAGATTAGTTTTATTGTGACGGTGCTGGAGATTAGTTTTATTGTGACGGTGCTGGAGATTAGTTTTATTTTGACGGTGCTGGAGATTAGTTTTATTGTGACAGTGCTGGAGATTAGTTTTATTTTGACGGTGCTGGAGATTAGTTTTATTGTGACAGTGCTGGAGATTAGTTTCATCGTGACGTGCTGGAGATTAGTTTTATTGTGACGGTGCTGGAGATTAGTTTTATTGTGACGGTGCTGGAGATTAGTTTTATTGTGACGTGCTGGAGATTAGTTTTATTGTGACGGTGCTGGAGATTAGTTTTATTGTGGAGATTAGTTTTATTGTGATGTGCTGGAGATTAGTTTTATTGTGACGGTGCTGGAGATTAGTTTTATTGTGACGTGCTGGAGATTAGTTTTATTGTGACGTACTGGAGATTAGTTTTATTGTGACGTGCTGGAGATTAGTTTTATTGTGACGTGCTGGAGATTAGTTTTATTTTGACGGTGCTGGAGATTAGTTTTATTGTGACATGCTGGAGATTAGTTTTATTTTGACGGTGCTGGAGATTAGTTTAATCGTGACAGTGCTGGAGATTAGTTTCATTGGACGTGCTGGAGATTAGTTTTATTGTGACGTGCTGGAGATTAGTTTTATTGTGACGTGCTGGAGATTAGTTTTATTGTGACGTGCTGGAGATTAGTTTTATTTTGACGGTGCTGGAGATTAGTTTTATTGTGACTGTGCTGGAGATTAGTTTTATTGTGACTGTGCTGGAGATTAGTTTTATTGTGACGTGCTGGAGATTAGTTTTATTGTGACGTGCTGGAGATTAGTTTTATTGTGACGGTGCTGGAGATTAGTTTTATTGTGACGGTGCTGGAGATTAGTTTTATTGTGACGGTGCTGGAGATTAGTTTCATTGTGACGTGCTGGAGATTAGCTTTATTGTGACGGTGCTGGAGATTAGTTTTATTGTGACGTGCTGGAGATTAGTTTTATTGTGACGGTGCTGGAGATTAGTTTTATTGTGACGGTGCTGGAGATTAGTTTTATTGTGACGGTGCTGGAGATTAGTTTTATTGTGACGGTGCTGGAGATTAGTTTTATTGTGACGGTGCTGGAGATTAGTTTTATTTTGACGGTGCTGGAGATTAGTTTTATTGTGACAGTGCTGGAGATTAGTTTCATCGTGACGTGCTGGAGATTAGTTTTATCGTGACGGTGCTGGAGATTAGTTTTATTGTGACGGTGCTGGAGATTAGTTTTATTGTGACGTGCTGGAGATTAGTTTTATTGTGACGGTGCTGGAGATTAGTTTTATTGTGATGTGCTGGAGATTAGTTTTATTGTGACGGTGCTGGAGATTAGTTTTATTGTGACGTGCTGGAGATTAGTTTTATTGTGGAGATTAGTTTTATTGTGACGTGCTGGAGATTAGTTTTATTTTGACGGTGCTGGAGATTAGTTTAATCGTGACGGTGCTGGAGATTAGTTTCATTGGACGTGCTGGAGATTAGTTTTATTGTGACCTTGCTGGAGATTAGTTTTATTGTGACCTTGCTGGAGATTAGTTTTATTGTGACGTGCTGGAGATTAGTTTTATTTTGACGTGCTGGAGATTAGTTTTTTTGTGACGTGCTGGAGATTAGTTTTATTGTGACGGTGCTGGAGATTAGTTTTATTGTGACGTGCTGGAGATTAGTTTTATTGTGACGTGCTGGAGATTAGTTTTATTGTGACGGGCTGGAGATTAGTTTTATTGTGACGGGCTGGAGATTAGTTTTTTTGTGACGGGCTGGAGATTAGTTTTTTTGTGACGTGCTGGAGATTAGTTTTATTGTGACGTGCTGGAGATTAGTTTTATTGTGACGTGCTGGAGATTAGTTTTATTGTGACGTGCTGGAGATTAGTTTTATTGTGACGTGCTGGAGATTAGTTTTATTTTGACGGTGCTGGAGATTAGTTTTATTGTGACGGTGCTGGAGATTAGTTTCATCGTGACGTGCTGGAGGTTAGTTTTATCGTGACGATGCTGGAGATTAGTTTTATTGTGACGGGCTGGAGATTAGTTTTATTGTGACGGGCTGGAGATTAGTTTTATTGTGACGGGCTGGAGATTAGTTTTATTGTGACGGTGCTGGAGATTAGTTTCATCGTGACGTGCTGGAGATTAGTTTTATCGTGACGATGCTGGAGATTAGTTTTATTGTGACGTGCTGGAGATTAGTTTTATTGTGACGGGCTGGAGATTAGTTTTATTGTGACGGTGCTGGAGATTAGTTTTATTGTGACGTGCTGGAGATTAGTTTTATTGTGGAGATTAGTTTTATTGTGACGTGCTGGAGATTAGTTTTATTGTGACGTGCTGGAGATTAGTTTTATTGTGACGTGCTGGAGATTAGTTTTATTTTGACGGTGCTGGAGATTAGTTTTATTGTGACGGTGCTGGAGATTAGTTTCATCGTGACGTGCTGGAGATTAGTTTCATCGTGACGTGCTGGAGATTAGTTTCATCGTGACGTGCTGGAGATTAGTTTTATCGTGACGTGCTGGAGATTAGTTTTATTGTGATGGTGCAGGAGATTAGTTTTATTGTGACGTGCTGGAGATTAGTTTTATTGTGACGGTGCTGGAGATTAGTTTTATTGTGATGGTGCAGGAGATTAGTTTTATTGTGGAGATTAGTTTTATTGTGACGGTGCTGGAGATTAGTTTTATTGTGACGGTGCTGGAGATTAGTTTTATTGTGACGATGCTGGAGATTAGTTTTATTGTGACGTGCTGGAGATTAGTTTTATTGTGGAGATTAGTTTTATTGTGACGGTGCTGGAGATTAGTTTTATTGTGATGGTGCAGGAGATTAGTTTTATTGTGACGTGCTGGAGATTAGTTTTATTGTGGAGATTAGTTTTATTGTGACGGTGCTGGAGATTAGTTTTATTGTGATGGTGCAGGAGATTAGTTTTATTGTGACGTGCTGGAGATTAGTTTTATTGTGGAGATTAGTTTTATTGTGATGGTGCAGGAGATTAGTTTTATTGTGACGTGCTGGAGATTAGTTTTATTGTGACGGTGCTGGAGATTAGTTTTATTGTGACGGTGCTGGAGATTAGTTTTATTGTGGAGATTAGTTTTATTGTGACGGTGCTGGAGATTAGTTTTATTGTGACGGTGCTGGAGATTAGTTTTATTGTGACGGTGCTGGAGATTAGTTTTATTGTGACGTGCTGGAGATTAGTTTTATTGTGGAGATTAGTTTTATTGTGACGTGCTGGAGATTAGTTTTATTGTGACGTGCTGGAGATTAGTTTTATTTTGACGGTGCTGGAGATCAATCAACTCAATCAATCAACTTTTTTCTTATATAGCGCCAAATCACAACAAACAGTTGCCCCAAGGCGCTCTATATTGTAAGGCAAGGCCATACAATAATTATGAAAAACCCCAACGGTCAAAACGACCCCCTATGAGCAAGCACTTGGCCACAGTGGGAAGGAAAAACTCCCTTTTAACAGGAAGAAACCTCCAGCAGAACCAGGCTCAGGGAGGGGCAGTCTTCTGCTGAGACTGGTTGGGGCTGAGGGAAAAAAACAGGAAAAAGACATGCTGTGAAGGGGGGCAGAGATCGATCACTAATGATTAAATGCAGAGTGATGCATACGGAGCAAAAAGAGAAAGAAACAGTGCATCATGGGAACCCCCCCACAATCTACGTCTAAAGCAGCATAACCAAGGGATGGTCCAGGGTCACCCGATCCAGCCCTAACCATAAGCCTTAGTGAAAAGGAAAGTTTTAAACCTAATCTTAAAAGTAGAGAGGGTTTAGTTTAGATTAGTTTAATCGTGACGTGCTGGAGATTAGTTTCATTGGACGTGCTGGAGATTAGTTTTATTGTGACGTGCTGGAGATTAGTTTTATTGTGACGTGCTGGAGATTAGTTTTTTTGTGACGTGCTGGAGATTAGTTTTATTGTGACAGTGCTGGAGATTAGTTTTTTTGTGACGTGCTGGAGATTAGTTTTATTGTGACGTGCTGGAGATTAGTTTTATTGTGACTGTGCTGGAGATTAGTTTCATTGTGACGTGCTGGAGATTAGTTTTATTGTGACGGTGCTGGAGATTAGTTTTATTGTGACGGTGCTGGGGATTAGTTTTATTGTGACGTGCTGGAGATTAGTTTTATTGTGACGTGCTGGAGATCAGTTTTATTGTGACGTGCTGGAGATTAGTTTTATTGTGACGTGCTGGAGATTAGTTTTATTGTGACGGTGCTGGAGATTAGTTTTATTGTGACGTGATGGAGATTAGTTTTATTGTGATGGTGCTGGAGATTAGTTTTATTGTGACGTGATGGAGATTAGTTTTATTGTAGAGATTAGTTTTATTGTGACGTGCTGGAGATTAGTTTTATTTTGATGGTGCTGGAGATTAGTTTCATTGTGACGTGCTGGAGATTAGTTTTATTGTGACGGTGCTGGAGATTAGTTTTATTTTGACGTGCTGGAGATTAGTTTTTTTGTGATGTGCTGGAGATTAGTTTTATTGTGACGGTGCTGGAGATTAGTTTTATTGTGACGGGCTGGAGATTAGTTTTTTTGTGATGTGCTGGAGATTAGTTTTATTGTGACGTGCTGGAGATTAGTTTTATTGTGACGGTGCTGGAGATTAGTTTTTTTGTGACGGTGCTGGAGATTAGTTTTATTGTGACGTGATTGAGATTAGTTTTATTGTAGAGATTAGTTTTATTGTGACGGTGCTGGAGATTAGTTTTATTGTGACGTGCTGGAGATTAGTTTTATTTTGATGGTGCTGGAGATTAGTTTCATTGTGACGTGCTGGAGATTAGTTTTATTGTGACGTGCTGGAGATTAGTTTTTTTGTGACGTGCTGGAGATTAGTTTTATTGTGACGGTGCTGGAGATTAGTTTTATTGTGACGGTGCTGGAGATTAGTTTTTTTGTGACGTGCTGGAGATTAGTTTTATTGTGACGGTGCTGGAGATTAGTTTTATTGTGAGGTGCTGGAGATTAGTTTTTTTGTGACGTGCTGGAGATTAGTTTTATTGTGACGGTGCTGGAGATTAGTTTTATTGTGACGGTGCTGGAGATTAGTTTTATTGTGACGTGCTGGAGATTAGTTTTATTGTGACGTGCTGGAGATTAGTTTTATTGTGACGGTGCTGGAGATTAGTTTTATTGTGATGTGCTGGAGATTAGTTTTATTTTGACGGTGCTGGAGATTAGTTTTATTGTGACGGTGCTGGAGATTAGTTTCATTGTGACGTGCTGGAGATTAGTTTTATTGTGACGTGCTGGAGATTAGTTTTATTGTGACGGTGCTGGAGATTAGTTTTATTGTGACGGTGCTGGAGATTAGTTTTATTGTGACGGTGCTGGAGATTAGTTTTATTGTGACGTGCTGGAGATTAGTGTTTTTGTGACGTGCTGGAGATTAGTTTTATTGTGACGGTGCTGGAGATTAGTTTTATTGTGACGTGCTGGAGATTAGTTTTATTGTGACGGTGCTGGAGATTAGTTTTATTGTGACGTGCTGGAGATTAGTTTTATTGTGATGGTGCTGGAGATTAGTTTTATTGTGGAGATTAGTTTTATTGTGACGTGCTGGAGATTAGTTTTATTGTGACGGTGCTGGAGATTAGTTTTATTGTGACGGTGCTGGAGATTAGTTTTATTGTGACGGTGCTGGAGATTAGTTTTATTGTGACGGTGCTGGAGATTAGTTTTATTGTGACGTGCTGGAGATTAGTTTTATTGTGACGTGCTGGAGATTAGTTTTTTGTGATGTGCTGGAGATTAGTTTTATTGTGATGTTGCTGGAGATTAGTTTTATTGTGATGTGCTGGAGATTAGTTTTATTGTGACGTGCTGGAGATTAGTTTTATTGTGACGTGCTGGAGATTAGTTTTATTGTGACGGTGCTGGAGATTAGTTTTATTGTGACTGTGCTGGAGATTAGTTTTATTTTGATGGTGCTGGAGATTAGTTTCATTGTGACGTGCTGGAGATTAGTTTTATTTTGATGGTGATGGAGATTAGTTTCATTGTGACGTGCTGGAGATTAGTTTTATTGTGACGGTGCTGGAGATTAGTTTTATTTTGACGTGCTGGAGATTAGTTTTTTTGTGATGTGCTGGAGATTAGTTTTATTGTGACGGTGCTGGAGATTAGTTTTATTGTGACGGGCTGGAGATTAGTTTTTTTGTGATGTGCTGGAGATTAGTTTTATTGTGACGTGCTGGAGATTAGTTTTATTGTGACGGTGCTGGAGATTAGTTTTATTGTGACGGTGCTGGAGATTAGTTTTATTGTGACGGTGCTGGAGATTAGTTTTATTGTGACGGTGCTGGAGATTAGTTTTATTGTGACGTGATTGAGATTAATTTTATTGTAGAGATTAGTTTTATTGTGACGGTGCTGGAGATTAGTTTTATTGTGACGTGCTGGAGATTAGTTTTATTTTGATGGTGCTGGAGATTAGTTTCATTGTGACGTGCTGGAGATTAGTTTTATTGTGACGTGCTGGAGATTAGTTTTTTTGTGACGTGCTGGAGATTAGTTTTATTGTGACGGTGCTGGAGATTAGTTTTATTGCGACGTGCTGGAGATTAGTTTTTTTGTGACGTGCTGGAGATTAGTTTTATTGTGACGGTGCTGGAGATTAGTTTTATTGTGACGTGCTGGAGATTAGTTTTTTTGTGACGTGCTGGAGATTAGTTTTATTGTGACGGTGCTGGAGATTAGTTTTATTGTGACGGTGCTGGAGATTAGTTTTATTGTGACGTGCTGGAGATTAGTTTTATTGTGACGTGCTGGAGATTAGTTTTATTGTGACGGTGCTGGAGATTAGTTTTATTGTGATGTGCTGGAGATTAGTTTTATTTTGACGGTGCTGGAGATTAGTTTTATTGTGACGGTGCTGGAGATTAGTTTCATTGTGACGTGCTGGAGATTAGTTTTATTGTGACGTGCTGGAGATTAGTTTTATTGTGACGGTGCTGGAGATTAGTTTTATTGTGACGGTGCTGGAGATTAGTTTTATTGTGATGTGCTGGAGATTAGTTTTATTGTGACGGTGCTGGATATTAGTTTTATTGTGATGTGCTGGAGATTAGTGTTTTTGTGACGTGCTGGAGATTAGTTTTATTGTGACGGTGCTGGAGATTAGTTTTATTGTGACGGTGCTGGAGATTAGTTTTATTGTGACGTGCTGGAGATTAGTTTTATTGTGACGTGCTGGAGATTAGTTTTATTTTGACGGTGCTGGAGATTAGTTTTATTGTGATGGTGCTGGAGATTAGTTTTATTGTGGAGATTAGTTTTATTGTGACGTGCTGGAGATTAGTTTTATTGTGACGGTGCTGGAGATTAGTTTTATTGTGACGGTGCTGGAGATTAGTTTTATTGTGACGGTGCTGGAGATTAGTTTTATTGTGACGTGCTGGAGATTAGTTTTTTGTGATGTGCTGGAGATTAGTTTTATTGTGACGGTGCTGGAGATTAGTTTTATTGTGACGGTGCTGGAGATTAGTTTTATTGTGACGGTGCTGGAGATTAGTTTTATTGTGGAGATTAGTTTTATTGTGATGTGCTGGAGATTAGTTTTATTGTGACGTGCTGGAGATTAGTTTCATTGTGACGTGCTGGAGATTAGTTTTATTTTGACGGTGCTGGAGATTAGTTTCATTGTGACGTGCTGGAGATTAGCTTTATTGTGACTGTGCTGGAGATTAGTTTTATTGTGACGTGCTGGAGATTAGTTTTATTGTGATGTGCTGGAGATTAGTTTTATTGTGACGGTGCTGGAGATTAGTTTTATTGTGACGTGCTGGAGATTAGTTTTTTGTGACGTGCTGGAGATTAGTTTTATTGTGACGGTGCTGGAGATTAGTTTTATTGTGACGGTGCTGGAGATTAGTTTTATTGTGACGTGCTGGAGATTAGTTTTATTGTGACGTGCTGGAGATTAGTTTTATTTTGACGGTGCTGGAGATTAGTTTTATTGTGACGGTGCTGGAGATTAGTTTTATTGTGATGTGCTGGAGATTAGTTTTATTTTGACGGTGCTGGAGATTAGTTTTATTTTGACGGTGCTGGAGATTAGTTTTATTGTGACGGTGCTGGAGATTAGTTTCATTGTGACGTGCTGGAGATTAGTTTTATTGTGACGGTGCTGGAGATTAGTTTTATTGTGACGGTGCTGGAGATTAGTTTTATTGTGATTTGCTGGAGATTAGTTTTATTGTGACGCTGCTGGATATTAGTTTTATTGTGACGTGCTGGAGATTAGTGTTTTTGTGACGTGCTGGAGATTAGTTTTATTGTGACGGTGCTGGAGATTAGTTTTATTGTGACGGTGCTGGAGATTAGTTTTATTGTGACGTGCTGGAGATTAGTTTTATTGTGACGGTGCTGGAGATTAGTTTTATTGTGACGTGCTGGAGATTAGTTTTATTTTGACGGTGCTGGAGATTAGTTTTATTGTGATGGTGCTGGAGATTAGTTTTATTGTGGAGATTAGTTTTATTGTGACGTGCTGGAGATTAGTTTTATTGTGACGGTGCTGGAGATTAGTTTTATTGTGACGGTGCTGGAGATTAGTTTTATTGTGACGTGCTGGAGATTAGTTTTATTGTGACGTGCTGGAGATTAGTTTTTTGTGATGTGCTGGAGATTAGTTTTATTGTGACGGTGCTGGAGATTAGTTTTATTGTGACGGTGCTGGAGATTAGTTTTATTGTGACGGTGCTGGAGATTAGTTTTATTGTGGAGATTAGTTTTATTGTGATGTGCTGGAGATTAGTTTTATTGTGACGTGCTGGAGATTAGTTTCATTGTGACGTGCTGGAGATTAGTTTTATTTTGACGGTGCTGGAGATTAGTTTCATTGTGACGTGCTGGAGATTAGCTTTATTGTGACTGTGCTGGAGATTAGTTTTATTGTGACGTGCTGGAGATTAGTTTTATTGTGACGTGCTGGAGATTAGTTTTATTGTGACGTGCTGGAGATTAGTTTTATTGTGACGTGCTGGAGATTAGTTTTTTGTGACGGTGCTGGAGATTAGTTTTATTGTGACGGTGCTGGAGATTAGTTTTATTGTGACGGTGCTGGAGATTAGTTTTATTTTGACGGTGCTGGAGATTAGTTTTATTTTGACGGTGCTGGAGATTAGTTTTATTGTGACGTGCTGGAGATTAGTTTTATTCTGGAGATTAGTTTTATTGTGACGTGCTGGAGATTAGTTTTATTGTGACGGTGCTGGAGATTAGTTTTATTGTGACGTGCTGGAGATTAGTTTTATTTTGACGTGCTGGAGATTAGTTTTATTGTAAACGATGCTGGAGATTAGTTTTATTGTGACGTGCTGGAGATTAGTTTTTTGTGACGTGCTGGAGATTAGTTTTATTGTGCCGGTGCTGGAGATTAGTTTTATTGTGGAGATTAGTTTTATTGTGACGTGCTGGAGATTAGTTTTATTTTGACGGTGCTGGAGATTAGTTTCATTGTGACGTGCTGGAGATTAGCTTTATTGTGACGGTGCTGGAGATTAGTTTTATTGTGACGTGCTGGAGATTAGTTTTATTGTGACGGTGCTGGAGATTAGTTTTATTGTGACGTGCTGGAGATTAGTTTTATTGTGACGTGCTGGAGATTAGTTTTATTGTGACGGTGCTGGAGATTAGTTTTATTGTGACGGTGCTGGAGATTGGTTTTATTGTGACGGTGCTGGAGATTAGTTTTATTGTGGAGATTAGTTTTATTGTGACGTGCTGGAGATTAGTTTTATTTTGACGGTGCTGGAGATTAGTTTTATTGTGACGTGCTGGAGATTAGTTTTATTGTGACGTGCTGGAGATTAGTTTTATTGTGACGGTGCTGGACATTAGTTTTATTGTGACGGTGCTGGAGATTAGTTTTATTGTGACGTGCTGGAGATTAGTTTTATTGTAAAGGTGCTGGAGATTAGTTTTATTGTAATGGTGCTGGAGATTAGTTTTATTCTGGAGATTAGTTTTATTGTGATGTGCTGGAGATTAGTTTTATTGTGACGGTGCTGGAGATTAGTTTTATTGTGACGTTGCTGGAGATTAGTTTTATTGTGACGGTGCTGGAGATTAGTTTCATTGTGACGGTGCTGGAGATTAGTTTTATTGTGACGTGCTGGAGATTAGTTTTATTGTGACGTGCTGGAGATTAGTTTTATTGTGACGGTGCTGGAGATTAGTTTTATTGTGACGGTGCTGGAGATTAGTTTTATTGTGACGTGCTGGAGATTAGTTTTATTGTGACGTGCTGGAGATTAGTTTTATTTTGACGGTGCTGGACATTAGTTTTATTGTGACGGTGCTGGAGATTAGTTTTATTGTGACGTGCTGGAGATTAGTTTTATTGTAAAGGTGCTGGAGATTAGTTTTATTGTAATGGTGCTGGAGATTAGTTTTATTCTGGAGATTAGTTTTATTGTGATGTGCTGGAGATTAGTTTTATTGTGACGGTGCTGGAGATTAGTTTTATTGTGACGTGCTGGAGATTAGTTTTATTGTGACGGTGCTGGAGATTAGTTTTATTGTGGAGATTAGTTTTATTGTGACGTGCTGGTCGTTTTGACCATTGGGGTTTTTCCGTAATTATTGTATGGCCTTGCCTTACAATATAAAGCGCCTTGGGGCAACTGTTTGTTGTGATTTGGCGCTATATAAATAAAATTGATTGATTGATTGATTCCATCATCTACATTCCTTAATATAATCAGAAGATTCAGAGAATCTGGAGAACTTTCTACATGTAAGCTGCAAGGCTGACACCAACATTGAATGCCCGTGACCTTCGATCCCTCAGGCAGCACTGCATTAAAAACCAACATCATTGTGTAAAGGATCTTACCACGTGGGCTGAGGAACACTTCAGAAAACCATTGTCAGTTAACAAAGTTCGTCGCTACATCTACAAGTGCAAGTTAAAACTCTACCATGCAAAGTGAAAGCCAAACATCAACAACATCCAGAAACGCCACCGCCTTCTCTGGACCCGAGCTCATTTGAAATGGACAGACGCAAAGTGGAAAAGTGTCCTGTGGTCTGATGAGTCCACATTTCAAATTGTTTTTGGAAATCATGGACATCGTGTCCTCCAGACAAAAGAGGAGAAAGACCATCCAGATTGTTAATCAAATCAAATCAATTTTATTTATATAGCGCCAAATCACAACAAACAGTTGCCCCAAGGCGCTCCACACTGCAAGGCAAAGCCATACAATAATCACGGAAAAACCCCAACGGTCAGAACGACCCCCTGTGAGCAAGCATTTAGCGACAGTGGGAAGGAAAAACTCCTTTTTAACAGGAAGAAACCTCCAGCAGAACCAGGCTCAGGGAGGGGGCAGTCTTCTGCTGGGACTGGTTGAGGCTGAGGGGAGAGAATCAGGAAAAATACATGCTGTGGAAGAGAGCAGAGATCAATCACTAATGATTAAATGCAGAGTGGTGCATACAGAGCAAAAAGAGAAAGAAACACTCAGTGCATCATGGGAACCCCCCAGCAGTCTAAGTCTATAGCAGCATAACTAAGGGATGGTTCAGGGTCACCTGATCCAGCCCTAACTATAAGCTTTAGCAAAAAGGAAAGTTTTAAGCCTAATCTTAAAAGTAGAGAGGGTGTCTGTCTCCCTGATCCGAATTGTGAGCTGGTTCCAGAGGAAAGGAGCCTGAAAGCTGAAGGCTCTGCCTCCCATTCTACTCTTACAAACCCTAGGAACTACAAGTAAGCCTGCAGTCTGACAGCAAAGCGCCCTATTGGGGTGATATGGTACTAAGAGGTCCCTAAGATAAGATGGGACCTGATTATTCAAAACCTTATAAGTAAGAAGAATAATTTTAAATTCTATTCTAGAATTAACAGGAAGCCAATGAAGAGAGGCCAATATGGGTGAAATATGCTCTCTCCTTCTAGTCCCCGTCAGTACTCTAGCTGCAGCATTTTGAATTAACTGAAGGCTTTTCAGGGAACTTTTAGGACAACCTGATAATAATGAATTACAATAGTCCAGCCTAGAAGAAATAAATGCATGAATTAGTTTTTCAGTATCACTCTGAGACAAGACCTTTCTAATTTTAGAGATATTGCGCAAATGCAAAAAAGCAGTCCTACATATTTGCTTAATATGCACATTGAAGGACATATCCTGATCAAAAATGACTGCAAGATTTCTCACAGTATTACTAGAGGTCAGGGTAATGCCATCCAGAGTAAGGATCTGGTTAGACACCATGTTTCTAAGATTTGTGGGGCCAAGTACAATAACTTCAGTTTTATCTGAATTTAAAAGCAGGAAATTAGAGGTCATCCATGTCTGTATGTCTGTAAGACATTCCTGCAGTTTAACTAATTGGTGTGTGTCCTCTGACTTCATGGATAGATAAAGCTGGGTATCGTCTGCATAACAATGAAAATTTAAGCAATGCCTTCTAATAATACTGCCTACGGGAAGCATGTATAAAGTGAATAAAATTGGTCCTAGCACAGAACCTTGTGGAACTCCATAATTAACCTTAGTCTGTGAAGAAGATTCCCCATTTACATGAACAAATTGTAATCTATTAGATAAATATGATTCAAACCACCGCAGCGCAGTGCCTTTAATACCTATGGCATGCTCTAATCTCTGTAATAAAATTTTATGGTCAACAGTATGAAAAGCAGCACTGAGGTCTAACAGAACAAGCACAGAGATGAGTCCACTGTCCGAGGCCATAAGAAGATCATTTGTAACCTTCACTAATGCTGTTTCTGTACTATGATGAATTCTAAAACCTGACTGAAACTCTTCAAATAGACCATTCCTCTGCAGATGATCAGTTAGCTGTTTTACAACTACCCTTTCAAGAATTTTTGAGAGAAAAGGAAGGTTGGAGATTGGCCTATAATTAGCTAAGATAGCTGGGTCAAGTGATGGCTTTTTAAGTAATGGTTTAATTACTGCCACCTTAAAAGCCTGTGGTACATAGCCAACTAACAAAGATAGATTGATCATATTTAAGATCGAAGCATTAAATAATGGTAGGGCTTCCTTGAGCAGGCTGGTAGGAATGGGGTCTAATAAACATGTTGATGGTTTGGATGAAGTAACTAATGAAAATAACTCAGAACAATCGGAGAGAAAGAGTCTAACCAAATACCGGCATCACTGAAAGCAGCCAAAGATAACGATACGTCTTTGGGATGGTTATGAGTAATTTTGTTCTGTAATAGTTAAAATTTTGTTAGCAAAGAAAGTCATGAAGTCATTACTAGTTAAAGTTAAAGGAATACTCGGCTCAATAGAGCTCTGACTCTTTGTCAGCCTGGCTACAGTGCTGAAAAGAAACCTGGGGTTGTTCTTATTTTCTTCAATTAGTGATGAGTAGAAAGATGTCCTAGCTTTACGGATAAGCACAGAGATGAGTCCACTGTCTGAGGCCATAAGAAGATCATTTGTAACCTTCACTAATGCTGTTTCTGTACTATGATGAATTCTGAAACCTGACTGAAACTCTTCAAATAGACCATTCCTCTGCAGATGATCATTTAGCTGTTTTACAACTAACCTATCAAGAATTATTTTTGAGAGAAAAGGAAGGTTGGAGATTGGCCTATAATTAGCTAAGAGAGCTGGGTCAAGTGATGGCTTTTTAAGTAATGGTTTAATTACTGCCACCTTAAAAGCCTGTGTACATAGCCAACTAATAAAGATAGATTGATCATATTTAAGATCGAAACATTAATTAAAGGTAGGGCTTCCTTGAGCAGCCTGGTAGGAATGGGGTCTAATAGACATGTTGATTGTTTGGAGGAAGTAACTAATGAAAATAACTCAGACAGAACAATCGGAGAGAAAGAGTCTCGCCAAATACCAGCTTTACTGAAGGCAGCCGAACATAAAGATATGTCTTTGGGATGGTTATGAATAATTTTTTCTCTAATAGTTAAAATTTTATTTGCAAGGAAAGTCATGAAGTCAATACTAGTTAAAGTTAAAGGAATACTCGGCTCAATAGAGCTCTGACTCTTTGTCAGCCTGGCTACAGTGCTGAAAAGAAACCTGGAGTTGTTCTTATTTTCTTCAATTAGTGATGAATAGTAAGATGTCCTAGCTTTACAGAGGGCTTTTTTATAGAGCAACAGACTCTTTTTCCAGGCTAAATGAAGATCTTCTAAATTAGTGAGACTCCATTTCCTCTCCAGCTTATGGGTTATCTGCTTTAAGCTGTGAGTTTGTGGGTTATACCACGGAGTCAAGCATTTCTGATTTAAGGCTCTTTTTTTCAGAGGAGCTACAGCATCCAAAGTTGTGCTCAATGAGGATGTAAAGCTATTGACGAGATAATCTATCACACTCACAGAGTTTAGGTAGCTACTCTGCACTGTGTTGGTATATGGCATTGAAGAACATAACAAAGAAGGAATCATATCCTTAAACCTAGTTACAGCGTTTTCCGAAAGACTTCTACTGTAATGAAACTTATTCCCCACTGCTGGGTAGTCCATTAAAGTAAATGTAAATGTTATTAAGAAATGATCAGACAACAGGGGGTTTTCAGGGAATACTGTTAAGTCTTTAATTTCTATGCCATATGTCAGAACAGGATCTAAAGTGTGGTTAAAGTGGTGGGTGGACTCTGCATTTTGAGCGAAGCCAACTGAATCTAATAATAGATTAAATGCAGTGTTGAGGCTGTCATTCTCAGCATCTATGTGGATGTTAAAAACACCCACTATAATTATCTTATCTAAGCTAAGCACTGTGCTTCGAGCATTCTGACAGTTAGTGTGACTCGGGGGTATTGACTCATTTATCCATCCATCCTTCTGCCTCTACTGGTGGTTGGCTCTCACTGCGGTATTGTATCACTTCCTGTTCCGGAGCACAGCGATGTTTTTCTGTATCTGTTAGCTGTTTAATGTGCGCAGTTAGATTGATCTAGTTATCTAGATTACGATTTGTTTCCCAGTGTAATCTTTACGTGCCTTAACTAAAGCACTCCTTCTGCTGAACCACCTCTAAATTATTTACACATTATTCACTTTGCGTGTTTTTAGGAATCCGCTAGCTTAGCGTAGCTACTAGCTCTTAGCCGATTTAGCATGGCGGCTTCTCCTGTCTCTCCTGCACTTTTCTGCTCTGGGTGTGAAATGTTTAGTTATTCCTCGGCCTCCTTTAGCAGTATAAGTGTAGCTTATTCGTAGCTTTGGAGGCCAGGCTGGGCGAATTGGAGACTCGGCTCCGCACCGTGGAAAATTCTACAGCTAGCCAGGCCCCTGTAGTCGGTGCGGACCAAGGTAGCTTAGCCGCCGTTAGTTACCCCCTGGCAGATCCCGAGCAGCCGGGAAAGCAGGCTGACTGGGTGACTGTGAGGAGGAAGCGTAGCCCTAAACAGAAGCCCTGTGTACACCGCCAACCCGTTCACATCTCTAACCGTTTTTCCCCACTCGACGACACACCCGCCGAGGATCAAACTCTGGTTATTGGCGACTCTGTTTTGCGAAATGTGAAGTTAGCGACACCAGCAACCATAGTCAATTGTCTTCCGGGGGCCAGAGCAGGCGACATTGAAGGAAATTTGAAACTGCTGGCTAAGGCTAAGCGTAAATTTGGTAAGATTGTAATTCACGTCGGCAGTAATGACACTCGGTTACGCCAATCGGAGGTCACTAAAATTAACATTAAATCGGTGTGTAACTTTGCAAAAACATTGTCGGACTATGTAGTTTTCTCTGGGCCTCTCCCCAATCAGACCGGGAGTGACATGTTTAGCCGCATGTTCTCCTTGAATTGCTGGCTGTCTGAGTGGTGTCCAGAAAATGAGGTGGGCTTCATAGATAATTGGCAAAGCTTCTGGGGAAAACCTGGTCTTGTTAGGAGAGACGGCATCCATCCCACTTTGGATGGATTTCTTTTCTAGAAATCTGGCCAATTTTCTTAAATCCTCCAAACCGTGACTATCCAGGGTTGGGACCAGGAAGCAGAGTTGTAGTCTTACACACCTCTCTGCAGCTTCTCTCCCCCTGCCATCCCCTCATTACCTCATCCCCGTAGAGACGGTGCCTGCTCCCAGACTACCAATAACCAGCAAAAATCTATTTAAGCATAAAAATTCAAAAAGAAAAAATAATATAGCACCTTCAACTGCACCACAGACTAAAACAGTTAAATGTGGTCTATTAAACATTAGGTCTCTCTCTTCTAAGTCCCTGTTGGTAAATGATATAATAATTGATCAACATATTGATTTATTCTGCCTTACAGAAACCTGGTTACAGCAGGATGAATATGTTAGTTTAAATGAGTCAACACCCCGAGTCACACTAACTGTCAGAATGCTCGTAGCACGGGCCGGGGCGGAGGATTAGCAGCAATCTTCCATTCCAGCTTATTAATTAATCAAAAACCCAGACAGAGCTTTAATTCATTTGAAAGCTTGACTCTTAGTCTTGTCCATCCAAATTGGAAGTCCCAAAAACCAGTTTTATTTGTTATTATCTATCGTCCACCTGGTCGTTACTGTGAGTTTCTCTGTGAATTTTCAGACCTTTTGTCTGACTTAGTGCTTAGCTCAGATAAGATAATTATAGTGGGCGATTTTAACATCCACACAGATGCTGAGAATGACAGCCTCAACACTGCATTTAATCTATTATTAGACTCTATTGGCTTTGCTCAAAAAGTAAATGAGTCCACCCACCACTTTAATCATATCTTAGATCTTGTTCTGACTTATGGTATGGAAATAGAAGACTTAACAGTATTCCCTGAAAACTCCCTTCCGTCTGATCATTTCTTAATAACATTTACATTTACTCTGATGGACTACCCAGCAGTGGGGAATAAGTTTCATTACACTAGAAGTCTTTCAGAAAGCGCTGTAACTAGGTTTAAGGATATGATTCCTTCTTTATGTTCTCTAATGCCATATACCAACACAGTGCAGAGTAGCTACCTAAACTCTGTAAGTGAGATAGAGTATCTCGTCAATAGTTTTACATCCTCATTGAAGACAACTTTGGATGCTGTAGCTCCTCTAAAAAAGAGAGCTTTAAATCAGAAGTGCCTGACTCCGTGGTATAACTCACAAATTCGTAGCTTAAAGCAGATAACCCGTAAGTTGGAGAGGAAATGGCGTCTCACTAATTTAGAAGATCTTCACTTAGCCTGGAAAAAGAGTCTGTTGCTCTATAAAAAAGCCCTCCGTAAAGCTAGGACATCTTTCTACTCATCACTAATTGAAGAAAATAAGAACAACCCCAGGTTTCTTTTCAGCACTGTAGCCAGGCTGACAAAGAGTCAGAGCTCTATTGAGCTGAGTATTCCATTAACTTTAACTAGTAATGACTTCATGACTTTCTTTGCTAACAAAATTTTAACTATTAGAGAAAAAATTACTCATAACCATCCCAAAGACGTATCGTTATCTTTGGCTGCTTTCAGTGATGCCGGTATTTGGTTAGACTCTTTCTCTCCGATTGTTCTGTCTGAGTTATTTTCATTAGTTACTTCATCCAAACCATCAACATGTTTATTAGACCCCATTCCTACCAGGCTGCTCAAGGTAGCCCTACCATTATTTAATGCTTCGATCTTAAATATGATCAATCTATCTTTGTTAGTTGGCTATGTACCACAGGCTTTTAAGGTGGCAGTAATTAAACCATTACTTAAAAAGCCACCACTTGACCCAGCTATCTTAGCTAATTATAGGCCAATCTCCAACCTTCCTTTTCTCTCAAAAATTCTTGAAAGGGTAGTTGTAAAACAGCTAACTGATCATCTGCAGAGGAATGGTCTATTTGAAGAGTTTCAGTCAGGTTTTAGAATTCATCATAGTACAGAAACAGCATTAGTGAAGGTTACAAATGATCTTCTTATGGCCTCGGACAGTGGACTCATCTCTGTGCTTGTTCTGTTAGACCTCAGTGCTGCTTTTGATACTGTTGATCATAAAATGTTATTACAGAGATTAGAGCATGTCATAGGTATTAAAGGCACTGCGCTGCGGTGGTTTGAATCATATTTGTCTAATAGATTACAATTTGTTCATGTAAATGGGGAATCTTCTTCACAGACTAAAGTTAATTATGGAGTTCCACAAGGTTCTGTGCTAGGACCAATTTTATTCACTTTATACATGCTTCCCTTAGGCAGTATTATTAATTCAATTCAATTGTTTTTTTATATAGCGCCAAATCACAACAAACAGTTGCCCCAAGGCGCTTTATATTGTAAGGCAAGGCCATACAATAATGATGTAAAACCCCAACGGTCAAAACGACCCCCTGTGAGCAAGCACTTGGCTACAGTGGGAAGGAAAAACTCCCTTTTAACAGGAAGAAACCTCCAGCAGAACCAGGCTCAGGGAGGGGCAGTCTTCTGCTGGGACTGGTTGGGGCTGAGGGAGAGAACCAGGAAAAAGACATGCTGTGGAGGGGAGCAGAGATCGATCACTAATGATTAAATGCAGAGTGGTGCATACAGAGCAAAAAGAGAAAGAAACAGTGCATCATGGGAACCCCCCAGCAGTCTACGTCTATAGCAGCATAACTAAGGGATGGTTCAGGGTCACCTGATCCAGCCCTAACTATAAGCTTTAGCAAAAAGGAAAGTTTTAAGCCTAATCTTAAAAGTAGAGAGGGTGTCTGTCTCCCTGATCTGAATTGGGAGCTGGTTCCACAGGAGAGGAGCCTGAAAGCTGAAGGCTCTGCCTCCCATTCTACTCTTACAAACCCTAGGAACTGCAAGTAAGCCTGCAGTCTGAGAGCGAAGCGCTCTATTGGGGTGATATGGTACTACGAGGTCCCTAAGATAAGATGAGACCTGATTATTCAAAACCTTATAAGTAAGAAGAAGAATTTTAAATTCTATTCTAGAATTAACAGGAAGCCAATGAAGAGAGGCCAATATGGGTGAGATATGCTCTCTCCTTCTAGTCCCCGTCAGCACTCTAGCTGCAGCATTTTGAATTAACTGAAGGCTTTTTAGGGAACTTTTAGGACAACCTGATAATAATGAATTACAATAGTCCAGCCTAGAGGAAATAAATGCATGAATTAGTTTTTCAGCATCACTCTGAGACAAGACCTTTCTGATTTTAGAGATATTGCGTAAATGCAAAAAAGCAGTCCTACATATTTGTTTAATATGCGCTTTGAATGACATATCCTGATCAAAAATGACTCCAAGATTTCTCACAGTATTACTAGAGGTCAGGGTAATGCCATCCACAGTAAGGATCTGGTTAGACACCATGTTTCTAAGATTTGTGGGGCCAAGTACAATAACTTCAGTTTTTATTAGCATTTATTTCCTCTAGGCTGGACTATTGTAATTCATTATTATCAGGTTGTCCTAAACGTTCCCTAAAAAGCCTTCAGTTAATTCAAAATGCTGCAGCTAGAGTACTGACGGGGACTAGAAGGAGAGAGCATATCTCACCCATATTGGCCTCTCTTCATTGGCTTCCTGTTAATTCTAGAATAGAATTTAAAATTCTTCTTCTTACTTATAAGGTTTTGAATAATCAGGTCCCATCTTATCTTAGGGACCTCATAGTACCTTATCACCCCAATAGAGTGCTTCGCTCTCAGACTGCAGGCTTACTTGTAGTTCCTAGGGTTTGTAAGAGTAGAATGGGAGGCAGAGCCTTCAGCTTTCAGGCTCCTCTCCTGTGGAACCAGCTCCCAATTCAGATCAGGGAGACAGACACCCTCTCTACTTTTAAGATTAGGCTTAAAACTTTCCTTTTTGCTAAAGCTTATAGTTAGGGCTGGATCAGGTGACCCTGAACCATCCCTTAGTTATGCTGCTATAGACGTAGACTGCTGGGGGGTTCCCATGATGCACTGTTTCTTTCTCTTTTTGCTCTGTATGCACCACTCTGCATTTAATCATTAGTGATCGATCTCTGCTCCCCTCCACAGCATGTCTTTTTCCTGGTTCTCTCCCTCAGCCCCAACCAGTCCCAGCAGAAGACTGCCCCTCCCTGAGCCTGGTTCTGCTGGAGGTTTCTTCCTGTTAAAAGGGAGTTTTTCCTTCCCACTGTAGCCAAGTGCTTGCTCACAGGGGGTCGTTTTGACCGTTGGGGTTTTACATAATTATTGTATGGCCTTGCCTTGCGGTGTGGAGCGCCTTGGGGCAGCTGTTTGTTGTGATTTGGCGCTATATAAAAAAATTGATTGATTGATTGATTGATCCATCCATCCATCCATCCATTTTCTTCCGCTTTATCCGGAGTCGGGTTGCAGGGGCAGCAGCTCAAGCAAAGCCGCCCAGACCTCCCGATCCACAGACACCTCCCCCAGCTCCTCCTGGGGAACCCCAAGGCGCTCCCAAGCCAGCCGAGAGATGTAGTCCCTCCAGCGTGTCCTGGGTCTTCCCCGGGGCCTCCTCCCAATGGGACGTGCCCGGAACACCTCTCCAGCGAGGCATCCAGGGGGCATCCGGAAAAGATGCCCAAGCCACCTCAACTGACTCCTTTCGACGTGGAGGAGCAGCTTCTCGACTCTGAGCTCCTCCCGAGTGTTGACTCATTTAAACTAACATAATCATCCTGCTGTAACCAGGTTTCTGTAAGGCAGAATAAATCAATATGTTGATCAATTATTATATAATTTACTAACAGGGACTTAGAAGAGAGAGACCTAATGTTTAATAGACCACATTTAACTGTTTTAGTCTGTGGTGCAGTTGAAGGTGCTATATTATTTTTTCTTTTTGAATTTTTATGCTTAAATAGATTTTTGCTGGTTATAGGTGTTCTGGGAGCAGGCACCATCTCTACGGGGATGGGGTATTGGGGGGATGGCAGGGGGAGAGAAGCTGCAGAGAGGTGTGTAAGACTACAACTCTGCTTCCTGGTCCCAACCCTGGATAGTCACGATTTGGAGGGTTTAATAAAATTGGCCAGATTTCTAGAAATGAGAGCTGCTCCATCCAAAGTGGGATGGATGCCATCTCTCCTAACAAGACCAGGTTTTCCCCAGAAGCTTTGCCAATTATCTATGAAGCCCACCTCATTTTTTGGACACCACTCAGACAGCCAGCAATTCAAGGAGAACATGCGGCTAAACATGTCACTCCCGGTCTGATTGGGGAGGGGCCCAGAGAAAACTACAGAGTCCGACATTGTTTTTGCAAAGTTACACACCGATTCAATGTTAATTTTAGTGACCTCCGATTGGCGTAACCGGGTGTCATTACTGCCGACGTGAATTACAATCTTACCAAATTTAGGTTTAGCCTTAGCCAGCAGTTCCAAATTTCCTTCAATGTCGCCTGCTCTGGCCCCCGGAAGACAATTGACTATGGTTGCTGGTGTCGCTAACTTCACATTTCTCAAAACAGAGTCGCCAATAACCAGAGTTTGATCCTCGACGGGTGTGTCGCTGAGTGGGGAAAAATGGTTAGAGATGTGAACGGGTTGGCGGTGTACAGGGGGCTTCTCTTTAGAACTATGCTTCTTCCTCACAGTCACCCAGTCGGCCTGCTTTCCCGGCTGCTCGGGATCTGCTGGGGGACAGCTAACGGTGGCTAAGCTACCTTGGTCAGCACCAACTACAGGGGCCTGGCTAGCTGTAGGATTTTCCAAGGTGCGGAGCAGAGTCTCCAATTCGCCCAGCCTGGCATCCAAAGCTACGAACAAGCTACACTTATTACAAGTACCGTTACTGCTAAAGGAGGCCGAGGAATAACTAAACATTTCACACCCAGTGCAGAAAAGTGGGGGAGAGACAGGAGAAGCCGCCATGCTAAACCGGCTAAGAGCTAGTAGCTGCGCTAAATTATTGGACCAAAACATCCGATGATTTTCAAAGTAATCTGAATAACTAATCGGATAATGAAAACATTATCTTCGATAATTAGCAGTTAGTGGATTAGCGAAACCGTGCTTACCACTCCCATTCTGTCAGTGACACCGGCACCGACTGACAAACAAGGAAGTTCAGAAATAGCACATGAAACAGGTGAATGGAAAATGAGAGGATGAAACTTATGATTCACATGGACGAAACAGAGTGCGGAGAGATAAATAACTGAACAAGAATAAATAATAAGAACAAGAATCATAATAACACTCACATGGAAGACAACAAAAGGTAAGTAAGAAATAAAATACAGTAACCAGCAAAGAAGAAATAATACCCAGAAGTAAAAGACATCCATGAAGGTGACAAAAAAAAACAGACAAATCATAGAAAAACCGATAATGATAAAGTGATTAAATGTGATGGCCATCAGAAAGAGATGATAACAAAAGACGTGGAACGAAGAATCAACAGTGCAGACAGGTGAAAAACAAGTGACACGTGACATGTAACAGACATAGCAGAGGGACAGAGACAATGTGCATCAGACCCATATAGGATGACCAAAGACAAGTGCTCACATGGAGCAGGACAGACACACCCACACAGGACGTGGGGGAGAAACGCTCATACGATAGACAGGACAGACGCACCTTTTCCACGGAGTAACTTATTATTCGGGCGGGGTAAGTCCTGAGTGGATGGCAGACATGTTGTTGGTTTGAATGTTTTGCTTTCCCTTCTCTCTGCAGGTACTTGGCTGTGGCTGTCCTCCTGGCTTCCTCATCATGAGTCCTGGTGGCCTGTGGGATACAAAGGTACTTGTTACTGTTATGTATATCTGCCATCCTGACTTCGGTTAACTTCACTCAAGTATGCATTTCAGTACTCAGGTTCACTCCCTTGGTCTTCACCACCTTCCCCCTCTTTGCCACCACTGGGACACACTTGTCCAGTCTGTCATGGCTGAGTGTCTTGGTGAGATGGCTCAGTGAATTGATGTGTTGTTCATGCTTGACAAACAGTTTGATGTCGTCCATGCAGAGGAGGTGGCTGACAGTCGCTGCACTCCCAAGCCTGTGTCTATGTGCATGGTTGGACTTAATGCTGTCCCTTTTGCGAAAAAAAACCCCACAACAAATATAAAAAGGGTGTGGTTTTTATATACACATAGCATCCTGTGGATGCAGAAAATTACAGGAGCAGACTGCAGAGTATCATCCACGCAGCAGAGAAGGTGACCGACTGCAGTTTGCCATCCCTACAGGACCTGTAGACCTCCAGGGACCTGAGGTGAGCAGGGAAGATAGTGGCCGGTGAGCAGGTGAGTTTTAACATCACTTTGAGCAGGTGAAATCAGTTAATCAGTGAAATCACCTGCTGGAGTGGGTGGTTGCACAGAAAGCCTGCACCCTCTCGGCTCTTTCTGGAACCGGTTTGAGACCTCTGCTCTACACCAAACCCTTCCAGTAGGGAGAGATCCATGGAGGCTTTCATGCCAGATAGTTTTGGACCCACCTTGTTTGTGCTGTCACACCTGCTAAGTGCATGAATGGCTGGAGACACAACGCCAGATTGTTGTCCAGTTGATCATCGAGCAGGTGGACTGGTACAGTTTTCTTGTTTTTCCGGTTACCAAGCTTTACAAACAGCTTTTGTAGTTGCCAGGTTTTTTTGAAGTGGAAGATGAGGTTGACAAAGACATCTGTGTCAGGTGAGTCAAGCAAGACTGATTGAACACCGTGTTTCACAACACCATCATTAATATGGGACATGATTCTGTCATCGGCTTCTTCTTGGTTGCTCGAGAGCTGTTTCAGTGCCAGTTAACACTTTCCTACATTCACCCACATATACTCCTCCAAATATCATTTCCTTTTCTGACACAACATTCTGCAGCATCCACTTGAAGACACTCCTGCAGCCTTACTTTGTTCAACATTGAGCTCCAGAACCTATCAAGATCAACAGGGAGTTTCTGATTGTCAGACCTAACGGTGATAGTGATTTATTCGGAAGAACTTCTCTGTGCATGTTCCATTTGCTTGATTAATGATTTTTAATAATCATCAAAAAATAATGTCTATTCTTGTGGACTCAGAACATTTAGCAAGAATGCTTTTGGAAAGACTCTCAGCCAATTGACCAAATGTGTCAAGGCCCATCTTTTTTATTGGTAGTTTTCACACAAGTGCCATGAAGTTCACGACTGTCATCTGAACATCACATTTGACATTCTTTTTCTCGTCTGGAAGTTGATTGACTAGTTCTCTCTAAAAAGGAGGCTTTATCAGGCTTCTTCAGTCTGATGCCATCTTTACATTCAGTGGTGAGGAGCTGGGATGTGCTGGTCATTTCATACTTCAGGAGCTCTAACATGCTGAACCCTCTTCTTCTGGCATAATCAATGTACCTAAAGTCCCGGTCCCACCAAATAATGAAGCAACAAAGAAGGTATGAGCTAAAAGCTGACGCTTTGTCCTCATATTGATTAACTTTATAACAGAGAAGAATTTTCAAGTTCAAAAAATGCAATCAAGAATTAAACCTTTGTGAAATTAGCAAATACATATCCTTAAAAAGAGTTGCTGCAACTTAGATATAGGTTATATAACAGGTAGAAAAACTTTTTCAGTTGCAGACAAGTAATTGTGAGAGGAAAGAAACACAAACACTAAGGAAACATTATTTTCACAAGACTCCTTTATTTTTCTATTCTGCTTTCAAGAACAAAAAGCTTTCAAACAACCTTAGTGCAAGCAGAGGTTGGTTTTAGTGCTGGTAGAACATTTTAACAAGAAAACATGGACCCTGATATAACATGTGAGGAAACTATCATATTTGTAACAGTAAAATAAGATTCTTTTCACAAGACCCTGTAGTATGTTTGTGCAATTTTCAAGAACAGTAACAAAGAACTGTCTAGTACAAAAAAAAAAAAAAAAATCTGTGCAAAGTTGCATTAATCTCTAAGGAAAATATAAATAACATTATAAAAAAAAACTCAACTCTACAAAAGTTATTAAACAAATCTTGAAACATTCGCCCTTCATTCTTGGTCCCTTTGGGTGGAAATCAAAAACCTGTTTTTATTCTCTTTGTTATGAGTAGTTTTTATTTTATGTTTTATTCTTTTACTTCTGTTTTTAATTAGGTATTTGAATTTTTTTTAAAATTTATTTTAATTTTTTTATGTTGAACTGTTCTGTGTGAGGCACCTTGAGACGGCTTTTGTTGTAATTTGGCACTTTATAAGCTGATTACATTGAAATTGAACAACATTTTATTGAGTCTTAAAGTAAATAAATATGAAATTGGTTACTGGATCCTTAAACTCTGGACATAATAAACTCTACATGCTGGATCCTTGATCTCTGGACATAAATATAAATAAAATCTGTTAGTTTTTGTCAAAAGCATTTCCTTTCAGACATTATTAGTGGCATGAATGTCTTTCCATACCTATGAGCTGAGCTCTACAGCTCATAGACATCTCATTTTGGGAGGAAAAAACATTTTAGTCGACTGTCGTTTATTGTCTGTATTGCAGCGTTTGTAAGAGGTGTCATTTTATTTAAAGCGGCGATTCGTTTTGAAGTTATTAATTCCGAGCGGACTCTGTTTCAGCACAGAACCGCGCAGCGTTTGAATCTGTGACAAAGGAACGGAGGACGATTCTCGTTTGTTGACTGCAACAAGACAAGAGTCCCAGTTACTTATCTTATAGCATTTAATTTTCTGAAAGAGACATAGTTACTACTACAATAATCGTCTAACAGACGATGCGTTTTTGATCATAACGATGGGATAACAATTATAACACCAGCTATAGCGTTTAATTTTCTGATGTTTGTTTTCATCTTGTTTTCACCGATTGCTATGCTAACTAGCCCAGGCAGATTATTGCAGATGAAGAAGCTAGCAAACAATAGCAGCAGCTAGTCGACAGTTTCCATTCAAAATTAGCACTGGCATAGCATTTATCGTATGGCTTTAATACATGTCAAAATTCCTGTTTTGCTAAAACAGCGAGAGATAATGAAGGAGAAATGACTTACTTCAGCGAATGTGTATTCTCTCATCAGACAGACTCGCGCTGGTGACTGCTGCCGAATATAACGCCTTTTACGATTGGTCTGCTAGAATGTGAACACGTTAGCCGTTCGAGCTGCGTCTCAGGATTGGTCTTCCTGAGGACGAGACGCTGAGATAACTGGCTGTTGAGCGCTCAGCTTTGCTCAGCTTTGCTCCGTCATTGGCTGCTTGAGCACAGGATAAGGACTTGGAAGAGCCTTTGGAACACCAGCGGCTGTGTGTGCTTCTCCAGGTTACACTGGCGTTGCGTCAGGAAGGGCACCCAGTGTAAAACTTGTGCCAAATACCAATGTGGATCTGGCTGTATCCGCTGTGGCGACCCCGAACACAAAACAGGATCAGCTGAATGGAAAACAACAAACAACAGCGATCTTTTCCACCTGTCTGCAATTAGTCCCATCTGTATTTAAATCACACCTGCACTTATTTTCTTGGCTGGTCCATTACGTTTGTTTATGGCGGGTTGTTCACATGCCATGAGTCACGGCGCTCTCGTATCTTCCACTATCTGTGTAAGTCGTCAGTCTTGGCTTTTTGCACTCCATCTCGGAGTTTACAATCTGGGTGTTGTGTGGGCCGCCAGAAGAGGAGGTACTGCTGGCCCACCACCAGAGGCCGCCCTGCCTGAAGTGCGGGCTTCAGGCACGAGAGGGCGCTGCCGCCTCCAGGAACAGCCAAGGTGACAGCTGTCACCCATCAACCATGACAGCTGTCACTGATCATCTACATCACACCAGGAATAAAAGCAGGAAGACACCTCCACCACATCGCCGAGATATCAACTTCATTGAGAGGTAATATCCTCAGCCGTTTGTGTTACAATATAATCTGTATATTGTGTGTTTGCAGGAGTACCGGTCCCTCTGTCGGTGGAAGCTGAGTGAGTGCTGGACGGCACTCTTTTCCCCTGAGGAATCACTGCGGTACTCTGCAGGATATTGAGTGAGAGGTGGAGGTGGAATTCCCACCATAATTGTTACTGGGTGTACACACACCCACACTTGACTGTCTTTGTTTTCCGCCAGCAGTACCAGATCCGACACGCCGAGACGGTGGCCACCTGGGGACTTCGGGACTTGGCGGCTCCAGTATCCCTCGGGTTCAGTGGTGGTGGAAATCGTGTGGTTCCGGTTCGTCTCCAGACGGGCGTCTCCTATCATCGAGCCTGCCCACACGACACCTTTATTGATTGACTTGTATCCATTCTGTAATCTGCTGTGTTTGGTTGTGGCATTCACAACAGTAAAGTGTTCTAATTTAACTCCTTCTATTGTCCGTTCATTTACGCCCCCTGTTGTGGGTCCGTGTCACTACACTTTCCCAACAGGATATCTTGGCCATCGTCATGGACTCCGAGGGGCGTCACCCGGCTGTTGAACAACCAATGGGAGAGCAGGGAGCGCAGGCGTCTGCAGGAGGCGTGATTGGTGAGCTACAGCACATTCTCACCGCCTTTACGGCTCGGTTGGATCAAATGACCGAGCAAAACATCCTCCTGAACTGCAGGATGGAGGCTCTCTACGCGCAGGTGGCGGCGAGCGCTCAGGGCGCTGCTGCAGCTCCTCCTCCTGCCGACCCTGTGCAGGATATGAATGTTCCAGTGGTGGTTCAACAACCCCTCCCACCATCCCCTGAAGCATACATAAGCCCTCCTGAGCCGTACGGAGGTTGTGTGGAGATGTGCGCGGACTTTCTCATGCAGTGTTCGCTCGTCTTCGCACAACGTCCCGTCATGTACGCGTCAGACGCTAGCAAAATAGCTTATGTGATTACTCTGCTTCGGGGAGAGGCACGCGCTTGGGCTACGGCGCTTTGGGAGCAAAATTCACGGCTCCTTCACACGTACACTGGGTTTGTGAGGGAGTTCAGAACAGTGTTTGATCACCCTAACAGGGGAGAGACCGCTTCAACTGTGCTGCTGTCAATGAGACAGGGACGCCGGAGCGCAGCCGCTTATGCAGTCGACTTCCGCATCGCGGCTGCGAGGTCCGGCTGGAATAACGCTGCGCTCCGCGCTGCCTTCGTAAACGGACTGTCATCGGTCCTGAAGGAGCACCTGGTGGCCAAGGATGAACCGCGGGAATTAGATGGGCTTATCGATCTTGTTATACGGTTAGACAATCGGTTGGAAGAACGCTGTCGGGAACGAGACGAAGGGTGTGGCCGGGCGCGCGCCGTCCCTCTTCCTTCCGGGTCCGAAAAAGGTCCGCCCTTCCCACGCTCACTGGCCTCTACGTCCCGTGGGGCGACAGCTCCCCCTGCTGATGAAGCTATGGACACGAGCAGGGCCACATTCAGACCACCGAATAGACAGAGGAGGCTTCCCCGCGGGGCGTGTTTTGTTTGTGGCTCAATGGAGCACCAATTGAGCAATTGCCCCGAACGGTTAAACACCAACGCCCGCCCCTAGAAACTGGGCTTAGGGTGGGCCAAGAAATTCACGTGGGACACACACACATTTCCACATGGCTCCCAGTTACAATCCTTAGCGGGGATTTAACCCTTCAGGCCCCAGCACTGGTAGACACAGGGTCAGAAGGGAATCTGCTAGACAGCAGATGGGCCAGGGAGGTAGGGCTCCCTCTGGTGGCGCTTCCTTCACCATTGCAGGTGCGAGCACTAGATGGCACCCTACTCCCTTTAATCACACACAGGACACTACCAGTAACTCTGGTAGTGTCAGGGAATCATAGGGAGGAGATTGACTTTTTTGTGACTCCTTCTACCTCCTGTGTGATTCTGGGGTTCCCCTGGATGCTAAAACACAATCCCCGGATTGATTGGCCGTCCGGGGTGGTGGTACAGTGGAGCGAGACCTGCCATCGGGTGTGTTTGGGATCCTCGGTTCCTCCCGGTTCCCAGGCTAGGGAGCAGGTCAAAGTTCCCCCCAATCTATCGGCGGTGCCGGTTGAGTACCACGATCTTGCGGACGTTTTTAGCAAGGATCGGGCACTCACCCTTCCCCCGCACCGTCCGTACGATTGTGCCATCGATTTGTTGCCAGGCGTGGAGTTCCCGTCCAGCAGGCTGTACAACCTCTCCCGACCTGAGCGCGAATCGATGGAGACCTACATCCGGGACTCCTTAGCTGCCGGGCTGATCCGTAACTCCACCTCTCCGATGGGAGCAGGTTTCTTTTTTGTGGGCAAAAAAGATGGAGGTCTTCGTCCATGCATTGATTACCGGGGGCTGAACGAGATCACGGTTCGCAACCGATACCCGTTGCCTTTGTTGGATTCGGTGTTCACCCCCCTGCATGGAGCCAAAATCTTCACAAAGTTGGATCTTAGGAACGCATACCACCTAGTTCGGATCTGGAAGGGAGACAAATGGAAGACAGCATTCAACACCCCGTTAGGTCATTTTGAGTACCTGGTCATGCCGTTCGGCCTCACAAACGCCCCCGCGACGTTCCAAGCTTTGGTTAATGACGTCTTGCGGGACTTCCTGCACCGATTCGTCTTCGTGTATCTGTACGATATACTCATCTTTTCTCCAGATCCTGAGACCCATTTACGGCATGTACGTCAGGTCCTGCAGTGGTTGTTGGAGAACCGGCTGTTTGTGAAGGGCGAGTGTGAGTTTCACCGCACCTCTTTGTCCTTCCTGGGGTTTATCATCTCCTCCAACTCTGTCGCTCCGGATCCGGCCAAGGTCGCAGCGGTGAGAGACTGGCCCCAACCTACGAGCCGTAGGAAGCTGCAACAGTTCCTCGGCTTCACAAATTTTTACAGGAGGTTCATTAAGGGGTATAGTCAGGTAGTTAGCCCCCTGACAGCCCTGACCTCACCAAAAGTTCCCTTCACCTGGTCGGATCGGTGCGATGCCACGTTCAGGGAGTTGAAACAGCGCTTCTCGACTGCACCTGTCTTGGTGCAGCCCGATCCTAGTCGCCAGTTTGTGGTTGAAGTGGACGCCTCTGACTCAGGGATAGGAGCCGTGCTATCCCAGAGCGGAGAGACCGATAAGGTTCTTCACCCGTGTGCCTATTTTTCCCGCAGGTTGACCCCAGCAGAGCGGAACTATGACGTTGGCAATCGAGAGCTCCTTGCGGTGAAAGAGGCTCTTGAGGAGTGGAGACACCTGCTGGAGGGAGCGTCAGTGCCTTTCACGGTTTTTACTGACCACCTGAACCTGGAGTATATCAGGACCGCCAAGCGACTGAACCCCAGCCAAGCCCGCTGGTCACTGTTTTTTGGCCGTTTTGACTTCCGGATCACCTACCGCCCCGGGACCAAAAAACAGAGGTTGGATGCCCTGTCCCGGGTGCACGAACAAGAAGTCAAGACCGAGCTGTCGGATCCACCGGAACCCATCTTACCGGAGTCCACTATCGTGGCTACCCTAACCTGGGACGTGGAGAAGACCGTCCGGGAGGCCCTGGCACGGAGCCCGGATCCCGGAACAGGACCGAAAAACAGACTGTACGTCCCACCAGAGGCCAGAGCTGCCGTCCTGGACTTCTGTCACGGGTCCAAACTCTCGTGCCACCCAGGGGTGCATAGGACCGTGGCAGTGGTCCGGCAGCGCTTCTGGTGGGCGTCCCTGGAGATTGACGCCTGGCTTACATCCAGGCCTGCACCACCTGTGCCAGGGGCAAGGCGGACCACCAGAAGGCACAGGGACTCCTGCAGCCACTTCCTGTGCCTCATCGCCCCTGGTCCCACATCAGTCTGGATTTTGTCACGGGCCTCCCGCCGTCCCGGGGGCACACCACCATTCTCACGATAGTGGACCAATTCTCCACGGCGTCCCACTTCGTGGCCCTCCCGAAGCTCCCATCGGCCCAGGAGACGGCGGATCTCCTGGTCCACCATGTCGTCCGGCTGCATGGGATACCTACAGACATCGTTTCGGATCGTGGTCCCCAGTTCTCCTCGCAGGTGTGGGGAAGTTTCTGCCGGGAACTGGGGGCCACCGTGAGCCTCTCGTCTGGGTATCACCCTCAGACTAACGGACAGGCCGAACGGGCCAATCAAGAGTTGGAGCAAGCCCTTCGTTGTACTACCTCCGCACACCCGACGGCTTGGAGTGAACATCTGGCCTGGATCGAGTACGCGCATAACAGCCAAGTGTCCTCTGCCACCGGCCTCTCCCCGTTTGAGGTGTGTCTGGGGTACCAACCACCTTTGTTTCCTTTGGTGGAGGGAGAGGTCGGTGTGCCCTCGGTCCAGGCCCACCTGCGGAGATGCCGTCGGGTGTGGCGCACCGCCCGTTCGGCCTTGTTGAGGGCCCGGACGAGGGCAAAAGCCCATGCAGACCGTCGACGGTCCCCGGCCCCTGCATACCAGCCCGGGCAGGAGGTATGGCTATCAACCAAGGACATACCACTCCAGGTCGAGTCGCCGAAGTTGAAAGACCGCTACATCGTATTATCGACGGGGAGCCGGCTTGGACAGTACGCCGGCTCTTGGACGTCCGTCGAATGGGCCGGGGCTTTCAATATTTGGTGGACTGGGAAGGGTATGGACCCGAAGAACGCTCCTGGGTGAAGAGGAGCTTCATCCTAGACCCGGCCCTCCTGGCCGATTTCTACCGTCGCCACCCGAACAAGCCTGGTCGGGCGCCAGGAGGCGCCCTTTGAGGGGGGGGTCCTGTTGTGTGGGCCGCCAGAAGAGGAGGTACTGCTGGCCCACCACCAGAGGGCGCCCTGCCTGAAGTGCGGGCTTCAGGCACGAGAGGGCGCTGCCGCCTCCAGGAACAGCCAAGGTGACAGCTGTCACCCATCAACCATGACAGCTGTCACTGATCATCTACATCACACCAGGAATAAAAGCAGGAAGACACCTCCACCACATCGCCGAGATATCAACTTCATTGAGAGGTAATATCCTCAGCCGTTTGTGTTACAATATAATCTGTATATTGTGAGTGTTTGCAGGAGTACCGGTCCCTCTGTCGGTGGAAGCTGAGTGAGTGCTGGACGGCACTCTTTTCCCCTGAGGAATCACTGCGGTACTCTGCAGGATATTGAGTGAGAGGTGGAGGTGGAATTCCCACCATAATTGTTACTGGGTGTACACACACCCACACTTGACTGTCTTTGTTCTCCGCCAGCAGTACCAGATCCGACACGCCGAGACGGTGGCCACCTGGGACTTCGGGACTTGGTGGCTCCAGTATCCCTCGGGTTCGGTGGCGGTGGAAATCATGTGGTTCCGGTTTGTCTCCAGACGGGCGTCTCCTATCGTCGAGCCTGCCCACACGACACCTTTATTGATTGACTTGTATCCATTCTGTAATCTGCTGTGTTTGGTTGTGGCATTCACAACAGTAAAGTGTTCTAAT
This sequence comes from Thalassophryne amazonica, assembly GCF_902500255.1. NCBI lineage: Eukaryota > Metazoa > Chordata > Actinopteri > Batrachoidiformes > Batrachoididae > Thalassophryne > Thalassophryne amazonica. The sequence continues at coordinate 76,258,203 of NC_047119.1, read as the reverse complement.
TTAACTCCTTCTATTGTCCGTTCATTTACGCCCCCTGTTGTGGGTCCGTGTCACTACACTTTCCCAACACTGGGTTGGTTTTTGTTCTCCCTTTTTTTGGAATTAACTGTCTGTGTTGGCTTTTGCTCTCACTTTCTGGAGTAACGGCCTGAGTTTATCCTCCCTCACCCTGTGTGAGCTCAGACTGTATTTTGGTTCACCTGCTCACCTGCTGTTAATAAATTACGTGCTATTTGACATTCAATCCTTGAGTCTTTTTCTGATCTGCATCTTTGGGGACATAACTGACTCTGTTCCTGGTGCCAACCGTAGCAACTTTGCTTAGAAAGATGCGTGACCATTTCACCTATTTCGCCATCACCTACCAACCAAAAATTGTTCAATGATCTTCAATTAGATGATTTTTGAAGAGTTTAGCTCTGGACATACATGTGCATACAAAAGCACCATGAGCTTAAAACAACAAAAACCCTTAAAACAAAAACCCTTAAAACAACAAATGATGAAGTACACTTAGAGTACAGAAAAGGAAGGAACCACATTCACAGGGTTACACTAAATGCTGGAAAACAAAATGAGAAGGAAATAGTGGAACAGATAAAAAGTAACCCTAAGAACCTTTGGAGCCACATTAGAAAAACAGTGAAAACCAAAAGCAGCACACGACCTAATAAATGTGGAAGGCAATCTGACGAACGGAGACCAAGAAAAGACTGAAGTCCTTGCAAACTTCATCGGTTTTTACTAAAAAATGAGGTGTAATAAAACCACAGAGACCTGTGTGATCAGCAAGGACATCGTGCCAGGATTTGAGTTTTATCTGTCTTTATTTCTTTGCTTTGATTTGTTTGCTCTGAGACAGACACCCTCTCTACTTTTAAGATTAGGCTTAAAACTTTCCTTTTTGCTAAAGCTTATAGTTAGGGCTGGATCAGGTGACCCTGAACCATCCCTTAGTTATGCTGCTATAGACGTAGACTGCTGGGGGGTTCCCATGATGCACTGTTTCTTTCTCTTTTTGCTCTGTATGCACCACTCTGCATTTAATCATTAGTGATCGATCTCTGCTCCCCTCCACAGCATGTCTTTTTCCTGGTTCTCTCCCTCAGCCCCAACCAGTCCCAACAGAGGACTGCCCCTCCCTGAGCCTGGTTCTGCTGGAGGTTTCTTCCTGTTAAAAGGGAGTTTTTCCTTCCCACTGTAGCCAAGTGCTTGCTCACAGGGGGTCGTTTTGACCGTTGGGGTTTTACATAATTATTGTATGGCCTTGCTGTTGGGAAGGTGTCGTAGCACGGACCCACAACAGGGGGCGCAAAGGAACGGACAATGAGTAAGCCAAAAGGTAACAATTTAATGTTGTGACAATACACAACTAAATACACAAAATCTGCAAAGTCAATTAACACCAGGTGACGTGTGGGCAGGCTCGAAGATAGGAGACCCCGATGAGAGAGAGGCCGCGTCCCACACGGCTTCCACCACCAACGGCCTGAAGAACACCGGAGCCGCCAAGTCCCGAATCCCCAGGTGACCTCTGTCTTCGACTGTCGACCCTGGTACTGCTGGCAAAAAGCAGAAACAAGATGAATGAGTGTAAGTCTTTACACTCAGTGGTTCTCGGTCTGTACACCGTTAGGAGGGGGAACCTCCACCTCCGAATCACACACTCGTGCAACGCCTGTGTAACCACTTATCTGTCCAGAGAGTAAGGCGCAGTCGTCGTCGTTAATCTCCGCCACTCCAGATAAGGCTCCGTCCACAGGAATAGGGCTGCAAATAACACAGTGTGTCAGTCAGCAGAGAATTACCTCACGGTAGTCGATTTCTCGGCGGGGAGGTGGAGTTGCAGTCCGGCTTTTATGGTAGTGATGATAACGAGTGACAGCTGGTGCAGAGGATGAGTGACAGCTGTCACTTCTTCTGGGTCTGGCGCCCTCTCGTGCTTGGAGCCCGCACTCCAAGCAGGGCGCCCTCTGGTGGTGGTGGGCCAGCAGTACCTCCTCTTCAGCGGCCCACACAACACTTGCCTTACAATATAAAGCGCCTTGGGGCAACTGTTTGTTGTGATTTGGCGCTATATAAAAAAATTGATTGATTGATTGATTGTTGGGCTGCCTTACTGTGTACCGGACCCCGTTTACTACCTCAGTAAGCTGCTTTTACTTACAGAGCTCATTGTCTGAGTCCTGCATTTGTGTCCAGCTTAACCTGTCAACCAGACCTGATACATTTATATAACAAGTTTAAGGCATTAAACATCTCCAAGTCACCACGACCGCATCAAGTCTATCCACGAACTCTAAAAGAACTATGTCATATCTTCAAAAAACCTCTACCAATAATATTCAGCGAGTCACTGGAAACAGACAAATTACCATCCGAGTGGGAAAACGGTCACATCTCTGCTATAGATAAGAAAGGACCAACCCCCCCCCACCCCCCCCCAAAAAACTGCTGTCCCGTTAGTTTCCATGAACTTCACCACAATACTTGTTAAACTATCATAAGAGGTACAACACATGAAATCCAACCACCTCTTTAGCAGGAAACAATTTGGCTTTATTTGTGGATGATCTGTTGTACTGCAGTTACTGATTGTCCTAGACAATTGGACCAAAATTCTGGACAACGAGGGCAACGTTGATGTTTTATTCTGTGATTTTATGAAGGCATTTGACAAGGTGACTTCTACGGAAAGCTACGGTATAAAAGTTAGGATCCTCAAATGGATAACTGATTTTTTTTTTAACAGAAAGAAAGCAGAGAGTGAAAATTCATAGCAAATTTTCTAAGTGGCACATTGTGGTAAATGGTATTCCACAAGGATCTGTACTTGGCCCAGTTTTATTTGTTCTGTACATTAATGTGACCTACCCGGAAGTGTAAAATCTGGACTTTGATATGTTTGCCGATGACCTAAAGCTTTTTCACAAAATATTTAGGAGGGAAGACTGCAAGAATCTACAAAAAGATCTGAATGAGGTATACAAGTGGTTTGAAGAAAACTTACTCTACTTCCCTCCAGACAAGTGTAAGTCCATGCATGTTAGTATAAGTGAGGCACTAGAGTGGACATATACTTTGGGAGAAACTGGAATCCCACTAGTTAAGTCCCAGGATGAGAAAGACTTAGGAGTGATAATCGATATGATGTTCAACTTTGAAACTCACATAGCACAGAAAATCAATGAAGCGAACAAGCTACTTGGACATGTGCATAGATCTATTACATATAAAGATAGGAATACCTTGGTAACACTATATAAATACTTGCAAACCAAGTATGGGTGTTGTGAAAGTGTAGTGACACGGACCCACAACGGGGCGCAAATGAACGGTCAATAGATGAGCCAAAAAGTAACAATTTACTGTTGTGAAGGTGCACAATGAATATACAGACAATCTCAGAATATGATTACAGTCAATCCACAAAGGTGACGTGTGGGCAGGCTCGAGGATAGAAGACGTCTGTCCTGAGAAGAGCCGGAACCACACGATTTCCGCCGCCACCGAACCTGGTGAATACTGGAGCCGCCAAGTCCCGAATTCCCAGGTGATCACCGTCCCCGACTGTCGGATCTGGTACTGCTTGCGAAGAACAAAGACAGTCAAGTGTGGGTGTGTGTACACCCAGTAACAACAACGGTGGGAATGCCACCTCCACCTCTAACAATATTCTGCAGAGTACCGCTGTGATTCCTCAGGGGAAAAGAGTGCCGTCCAGCACTCACTCAGCTTCCACAGACAGAGGGGCCGGTACTCCTGCAAACACTCACAATATACAGATTATATTGTAAAACACAAACGGCTGAGTCTATTACCTCCAAAGAAGTACGATATCTCGGCGATGAGGTGGAGATGACGTCTGGGTTTTATGGAGTGAGATGATGAAGAATGAGTGACAGCTGTCAGGAAGTAATGAGTAACAGCTGTCACTCCCGGCTGTGTCCGTGGCGGCAGCGCTCTCTCGTGCCTGAAGCCCGCACTTCAGGCAGGGCGCCCTCTGGTGGTGGGCCAGCAGTACCTCCTCTTCTGGCGGCCCACACAACAATGGGCCCCTTATCTTGTCAAACACACATCATCTGTAGAAAATTTACAGTATCGTTTTACCAGGATGATCTCCAAAAATTAAGCTACGAAGAGCGATTAAAGGATTTGGGATTGCCATCTCTCACATACAGAAGACTGACGGGTGACATGACTGAATTATGCAAAATAGCCACAAATACATATGACCCTGAAGTCACAGAGGAAGTACTAAACTTCAGGAGCCATTCCCACACCAGAGGACACCACATGAAAATCTTTAAGGAAAGACCGAGAACTAATCTGAGAAAAAAACCTCCTCCTCCTTACAAACCTCAGATGCATGGAACAATCTGCCTGAATACGTTATTAATACAGAGACAACAAAACCATTTGAAGAATGTCTCAGCACATTTTGGAGAAACCACCCAAGGAAATATAACTACAGAGACTGTACAACAATCTCTGAGCAGCATACAAGACTTGGACAAAGGAGAGCTGGCCGTAGAGGCGGAAGACTCCTGAGGCCAAAAGAGGATCCTGTGATTTATCCTGTGACTTATGTCAACGGGAGTGGAATTTCTCATATTTAGACAATCCTGTGCCTGTCTGTGTCCTCATAAAGTGTTTTGAGATTCACATTATAAAACTTTAGTGGCATTAATACTTTGGATGGTAAAATAAGTGTCAAAATGCACAAGTAGATCTCACAACACATCAAAAAATCTCAACAATATCTCTCTTGTCATGTGTATTTCAGTTCTCAGTTTTTATATTTTATCTTTCTAAGGTACCTGGCTGCTATGACAACTGAAACTGTCCTTCGGGGATTAATAAAGTCTGTCTGTCTGTCTGTCTAAACTAACAAATTTAATTGAATTCTACCAATTCGGTCAAGAAGGCTGGTCAGCCACAACCGTTAGCACCAGGAAAAGTCAAGTAAAGTCTGGGAGCACATGCCAGGGCTGCAGAGAATATAGGTCAGTTTTGAGCTGTTTCCACCATTGACGTGGCATGCAAGATCTTCATGGGAATACTTGTGAGGAGGACTGTGGCATATGTGCAAAGCAACGGCTACGTGGATGAGACTGTGCAGAAAGCAGAGGTACCAGGGATCCCAGGATGTATTGAACATGCTTTCACCTGCAAAAAAAAAAAATCTGGCTAAAGATCTCACAAGGTGACAAGATGGCGCCGTTGTATGTGGCCTGCCGTCACCACTCGCTTCTTTTAGTGTCATTTTTATTGTTTTTGCATTTTGTTGCATGGAATGTGTCACCGCTCCTGGTGTATGATCGCCAGACTCTTATCAGCGTTCAGGCTTCGCTGGAGAATTTAGCTGTTCCTGGCTCGGGCGGACGGCCAGGGACGCGGCTGCCCCCGCCGCCTGTCTTAGCGTCCGTACTGGACTTTCTACGCCGGCCGCTTGGCGTGTTGCCTCGGCGTCTGCGCTGCAGAGGACGCGGGAAGAGAGGAGGAGTCTGTGTTCGGCTCAGAGTGTGCCTGGCTGTTTCCTGCAAACATGCTCCATGACAATTCATGGCCGGATTCTTCACACCATATGACGGCTACGACGTGCGGCGTTCCCTGACTTTTTGCTATCGGTGGCTCCGGCCGGTTGTCCGGGATGCCGGGTCTCTACTTCCGCGTCGCCGTCCTGTGAGGAGCTGCAGTTGTGGCTGCGTGCAGGAGAATCTGCGCTGCTCAGTTGTGTCTCCCAGCAGACTGACGTGCGCTCAGTCCGTGTGGCGCTCATCAACACAAGGTCACTCACAAGTAAGACTTTCATTTTGAATGACTTTTTCTCCAGTCGTGATCTGGACTTTTTCCTGTTAACGAAGACCTGGTTGAAACCAGGTGAAAATAGCGCCTTTTCTGAGCTCGTCCCCCCCGGCTGCTCATTTTTCAGCTCCCCGCGAGCATCAGGTCGAGGTGGGGGTGTGGCCACGGTTTTTAACAGCTTTAAATGCTGATTTTTATCTTCTAATGCCTACTCCACTTTTGAACTTCAGTTGTTTGTGATGGAGTTCGACTGTCCTGTGCTCTGTGCTGTTGTTTATCGTCCACCAAAATTTAATAAGGATTTTATTCAGGAGTTTTCTGAGTTTCTGGCAGATTTTATCCCAAAATATGATAAATTTGTGGTCTGTGGTGATTTTAATATTCATATCTGTTGTCCTAATCAGCTGGCTGATGATTTTAAAAGCCTCCTGAACTCTTTTGGTCTAACACAAGTTGTGGATGGACCAACACATAATTGGACCTGGTTATTTCTTTTGGGCTCTCAGTTTCACTTAAGGACATATCAGACGCTGCTATTTCAGATCACTTTCCTGTTATTTTTTTAATTTATTGCTCCTCCATCTGCTAGTAAGCCACTTGTTCCTGTCTCTCGTCGCCGTTTGGTCACCTCCTCGACAGCGAGGGACTTTGCTGCTGCCGTCATGGACTCTCAGTTTTATGCCATGAATGGACTGGTTTCTCCATTACTCCCAGATAACATCCTCTCTTCTTTCCACTCTACATGCACAGTCATTTTGGACTCTGTTGCACCGATGCGCTGCAAATCCAGGAAATCAAAATCCGACCCCTGGTTAAATGCCACGACCCGTGCCCTCAGGCAACGCTGCAGACAGGCGGAGAGAAAATGGAAAAAGGACAAACTACAGGTGTCTCTGGGTTTTCTGAGGGACAGTCTAACTGACTATCAGAAGGCTGTGAAGGAGGCAAAAGCACAATATCTGTCTCATATTATTTCAGCAGTTGTCATCGTCCCAGTGTGTTATTTCAGACTATAAACTCAGTTGTAAATCCACACACCTCTGTTTTGATGGACGCTACAACCACAACCTGTGAGGAGTTTCTTCAGTTTTTTATTGATAAGGTTTCATCAGTCAGACAGAACGCTGATCAGAGCTGTAATGTTGACTTGTCTGCTCCTTGTGCACATTCTGCTGTGCTCGAACAGTTTGAGCCCATTTCTTTTGCATCTCTCGCTGATGTTGTAAAACACATAAAATCTACAAGTTGTCCTTCAGATGTTGTTCCAGCTGAGGTGCTGAAGGAGGTTTTTAATACTGTTGGGGCGGGTCTCCTAACTTTTATCAATGCTTGTCTTAGATCAGGGTCTGTTCCAGCTGCTTTTAAACATGCTGTGGTTCGACCTCTTCTTAAAAAACCTCACCTGGACTCATCAGTTTTATCTAATTTTAGACCTGTGTCTCATCTGCCATTTCTGTCTAAGGTTTTAGAAAAGGTTGTCTTTTTACAGTTACAATCATTTTTAGAAGACAATCTCATCCTTGAAAAACTCCAATCTGGGTTTAGATCACGACACAGCACTGAGTCAGCACTTTTAAAAGTTCATAATGACATCACTTTGTCTGTGGATGCAGGAAATCCTGCTGTGCTGGTTCTGTTGGACCTCACAGCAGCTTTTGATACTGTGGATCACACAGTACTTGTCTCCCGGTTAGAACATTTTATTGGCATTCAGGGTACTGCACTTAAGTGGTTTAGCTCATATTTGGCTGAAAGGAGCTTTTCTGTCATGATTGGGGACCTTTCCTCATCAACTGTTCATCTGTCTTGTGGAGTGCCACAGGGTTCTGTCCTTGGGCCGATTCTGTTTTCTTTGTACATTCTGCCATTGGGGTCAGTTATAACCCAGCACAACCTGTCCTTTCATTGTTATGCAGATGATCTGCAAATCTATCTGCCTGTGAGGACTAATGGAAGTGATGCTTTGTCATCATTAATTAATTGTATTCGTGATGTAAAGCAGTGGCTGTCCCAAAACTTCCTTTACCTGAATGATGGTAAAACTGAGATCATGGTGTTTGAGCGCTCTGGCATACCAAATGTGGTAATTTTGGTGCTTTGGCTAACTATACTCAACAAAAATATAAATGCAACACTTTTGGTTTTGCTCCCATTTTGTATGAGATGAACTCAAAGATCTAAAGCTTTTTCCACATACACAATATCACTATTTCCCTCAAATATTGTTCACAAACCAGTCTAAATCTGTGATAGTGAGCACTTCTCCTTTGTTGAGATAATCCATCCCACCTCACAGGTGTGCCATATCAAGATGCTGATTAGACACCATGATTAGTGCACAGGTGTGCCTTAGACTGCCCACAATAAAAGGCCACTCTGAAAGGTGCAGTTTTATCACACAGCACAATGCCACAGATGTCGCAAGATTTGAGGGAGCGTGCAATTGGCATGCTGACAGCAGGAATGTCAACCAGAGCTGTTGCTCGTGTATTGAATGTTCATTTCTCTACCATAAGCCGTCTCCAAAGGCGTTTCAGAGAATTTGGCAGTACATCCAACCAGCCTCACAATCGCAGACCACATGTAACCACACCAGCCCAGGACCTCCACATCCAGCATGTTCACCTCCAAGATCGTCTGAGACCAGCCACTCGGACAGCTGCTGAAACAATCGGTTTGCATAACCAAAGAATTTCTGCACAAACTGTCAGAAACCGTCTCAGGGAAGCTCATCTGCATGCTCGTCGTCCTCATCGGGGTCTCGACCTGACTCCAGTTCGTCATCATGACAGCGTATACCAGTTCCTGCCAATATCCAGCAACTTCGCACAGCCATTGAAGAGGAGTGGACCAACCTTCCACAGGCCACAATTGACAACCTGATCAACTCTATGCGAAGGAGATGTGTTGCACTGCATGACTGGTATCCCCCCCCCCAATAAAACAAAACTGCACCTTTCAGAGTGGCCTTTTATTGTGGGCAGTCTAAGGCACACCTGTGCACTAATCATGGTGTCTAATCAGCATCTTGATATGGCACACCTGTGAGGTGGGATGGATTATCTCAGCAAAGGAGAAGTGCTCACTATCACAGATTTAGACTGGTTTGTGAACAATATTTGAGGGAAATGGTGATATTGTGTATGTGGAAAAAGTTTTAAATCTTTGAGTTCATCTCATACAAACTGGGAGCAAAACCAAAAGTGTTGCGTTTTGAGGTTCGATCAACAGATAAACTCTGTTGTCAAAGCTAGTTTTTTCCAACTTCGCCTTTTGGCTAAAATAAAGCACTTTCTCAGTAGACGTGATCTTGAGACGCCATTCATGCTTTCATCAGCTCCAGACTTGATTATTGTAATGCACTTTATTCGGGCATTAATCAGTCGTCTCTTGCACGTCTCCAGTTGGTGCAGAATGCTGCTGCTCGTCTTTTAGCAAACACTTTTAGACGTGAGTATATTACGCCCGTCCTGTACTCACTCCACTGGCTTCCAGTTCGTTTTAGAATTGATTTTAAAATTTTAATGTTTGTTTTTAAAGCTATTTATGGCCTTGCACCTCCCTACTTGTCTGAAATTTTAACTTTGCGCACCTACAGTAGGACATTAAGGGCGTCTGGCCAGCTTTACTTAGATGTTCCAAGGTCAAGATATAGCTGAACCCAGACTGTGGAACGAGCTACCTCTTGAGTTACGTACTATTCCTGACCTAGCACTTTTTAAATCACTTAGTGGGGAGGTGACATGTTCTGTTATTTTTATGTTCTTTTTTATGTGTTTGAAAATTTTAATTTATATGTGTTTTATTTTTGTGAATTTGTGTTTTTAATGTTAAGCACTTTGGACACCAATCGGTGCTGTAAAGCGCTTTATAAATAAATCAATCAATCAATCAACTTTTTTCTTATATAGCGCCAAATCACAACAAACAGTTGCCCCAAGGCGCTCTATATTGTAAGGCAAGGCCATACAATAATTATGAAAAACCCCAACGGTCAAAACGACCCCCTATGAGCAAGCACTTGGCCACAGTGGGAAGGAAAAACTCCCTTTTAACAGGAAGAACCCTCCAGCAGAACCAGGCTCAGGGAGGGGCAGTCTTCTGCTGAGACTGGTTGGGGCTGAGGGAAAGAACCAGGAAAAAGACATGCTGTGGAGGGGAGCAGAGATCGATCACTAATGATTAAATGCAGAGTGATGCATACGGAGCAAAAAGAGAAAGAAACAGTGCATCATGGGAACCCCCCCACAGTCTACGTCTAAAGCAGCATAACCAAGGGATGGTTCAGGGTCACCTGATCCAGCCCTAACTATAAGCCTTAGCGAAAAGGAAAGTTTTAAGCCTAATCTTAAAAGTAGAGAGGGTATCTGTCTCCCTGATCTGAATTGGGAGCTGGTTCCACAGGAGAGGAGCCTGAAAGCTGAAGGCTCTGCCTCCCATTCTACTCTTACAAACCCTAGGAACTACAAGTAAGCCTGCAGTCTGAGAGCGAAGCGCTCTAATGGGGTAATATGGTACTACGAGGTCCCTAAGATAAGATGGGACCTGATTATTCAAAACCTTATAAGTAAGAAGAAGAATTTTAAATTCTATTCTAGAATTAACAGGAAGCCAATGAAGAGAGGCCAACACGGGTGAGATATGCTCTCTCCTGCTAGTCCCCGTCAGTACTCTAGCTGCAGCATTCTGAACCAACTGAAGGCTTTTTAGGGAACTTTTAGGACAACCTGATAATAATGAATTACAATAGTCCAGCCTAGAGGAAATAAATGCATGAATTAGTTTTTCAGCATCACTCTGAGACAAGACCTTTCTGATTTTAGAGATATTGCGTAAATGCAAAAAAGCAGTCCTACATATTTGTTTAATATGCGCTTTGAATGACATATCCTGATCAAAAATGACTCCAAGATTTCTCACAGTATTACTAGAGATCAGGGAAATGCCATCCAGAGTAACGATCTGGTTAGACACCATGCTTCTAAGATTTGTGGGGCCAAGTACAATAACTTCAGTTTTATCTGAGTTTAAAAGCAGGAAATTAGAGGTCATCCATGTCTTTATGTCTGTAAGACAATCCTGCAGTTTAGCTAATTGGTGTGTATGCTCTGGCTTCATGGATAGATAAAGCTGGGTATCATCTGCGTAACAATGAAAATTTAAGCAATACCGTCTAATAATACTGCCTAAGGGAAGCATGTATAAAGTGAATAAAATTGGTCCTAGCACAGAACCTTGTGGAACTCCATAATTAACTTTAGTCTGTGAAGAAGATTCCCCATTTACATGAACAAACTGTAATCTATTAGACAAATATGATTCAAACCACCGCAGCGCAGTGCCTTTAATACCTATGACATGCTCTAATCTCTGTAATAAAATTTTATGGTCAACAGTATCAAAAGCAGCACTGAGGTCCAACAAAACAAGCACAGAGATAAGTCCACTGTCCGAAGCCATAAGAAGATCATTTGTAACCTTCACTAATGCTGTTTCTGTACTATGATGAATTCTAAAACCTGACTGAAACTCTTCAAATAGACCATTCCTCTTCAGGTGATCAGTTAGCTGTTTTACAACTACCCTCTCAAGAATCTTTGAGAGAAAAGGAAGGTTGGAGATTGGCCTATAATTAGCTAAGATAGCTGGGTCAAGTGATGGCTTTTTAAGTAATGGTTTAATTACTGCCACCTTAAAGGCCTGTGGTACATAACCAACTAACAAAGATAGATTGATCATATTTAAGATTGAAGCATTGAAAAATGGTAGGACTTCCTTGAGCAGCCTGGCAGGAATGGGGTCTAATAAACATGTTGATGGTTTGGATGAAGTAACTAATGAAAATAACTCAGACAGAACAATCGGAGAGAAAGAGTCTAACCAAATACCGGCATCACTGAAAGCAGCCAAAGATAACGATACATCTTTGGGATGGTTATGAGTAATTTTTTCTCTAATAGTCAAAATTTTGTTAGCAAAGAAAGTCATGAAGTCATTACTAGTTAAAGTTAATGGAATACTCAGCTCAATAGAGCTCTGACTCTTTGTCAGCCTGGCTACAGTGCTGAAAAGAAACCTGGGGTTGTTCTTATTTTCTTCAATTAGTGATGAGTAGAAAGATGTCCTAGCTTTACGGAGGGCTTTTTTATAGAGCAACAAACTCTTTTTCCAGGCTAAGTGAAGATCTTCTAAATTAGTGAGACGCAGAAAGGCAGAAAGGCATGCCACAGTTACCCCTCACATCCATAATAGAGATCTACAAGGCAGGAAAGGTCAGGACAGTGATGATGCTGAGGTAGTCGACGGACCAAGAAATCAGTGACAAGCCACTGGATGTTAGAACAGTGAGAAAGTAGAAGGCGGAGGGTGCAGCTGACAAGATCATCTCTTTATTGGAGCAAGGAAGCATTGTCCGCCAGCACAGACTGACAAGTTGGGACTAGGCAGTGGCGACTTCAGACCATTCTGGAAAATATCTGAATGGGACAGGAGAACAGCTGCAGCAGGGCAGGTGCAAAAGATGGAGGCTGAGAGGAGAGAGGTTCATCTCATACAGTGTGCCTAGCAAGGACAGGTGACCGGGTGAGAAGAGCATGTAGTCAAAAGAAAGATCTGATGGAGCAAGATCTGGAATTGGAACACATCAAATCAAATCAAATCAATTTTATTTATATAGCGCCAAATCACAACAACAGTTGCCCCAAAGCGCTTTATATTGCAAGGCAAAAGCCATACAATAATCACAGAAAAACCCCAATGGTCAAAACGACCCCCTATGAGCAAGCACTTGGCGACAGTGGGAAGGAAAAACTCCCTTTTAACAGGAAGAAACCTCCAGCAGAACCAGGCTCAGGGAGGGGCAGTCTTCTGCTGGGACATCAAGACTAAGCTTTCTTATCTGGTCCATCTACAATGTTCTACCTTTGCCAGTGAACCTAGTCAGATGGAAGGTCCAGGAATATAAGTGTAGGTGCAGCAAATTCAGAACCATGAAGCATATCCTCTCAAACTGCCACCTGGCTCTGAACAGATACAACTGGAGACACAATCAGGTGCTGAAAGTGTTCACCAAGGTGGCGCAGGAGCAGGCGGAAGAGGGAAAATATGCTCCTAAGAAGCAGAAACATGGACTGTGCAAGATCGAGTTTGTACTGCAAGGATTAAAGGTTCATGACAGAAAGAAGGCGAGCCAAGCCACAGAAGGCCAGAGTGGTGGTCAATGGGAGGTAGCTGCAGAGCTGGAGAGATTCTTCCCCATCCCAACAAGAAAAAAGCCAGACCTGGCTAGGAAGAGAAAGAGGTGCACCTGGTGGAACTCACTGTGCTGCACAAAGATAATATCTGTGTGGCACATGAGCGGAAAGTAAACTGTTATGAGGCCCTTGGAAAAGAATGCAAGGAGGAGGGATGGAAGGTCATTTCCCAGTCAAAGTCAGCTGCAGAGGTTTCATTGTGACTAGTGTGAGAAAGTGGATTGGAGTGGCTGGACTTGAGCTGAAGAAAGGCAATGCCATGACAAAAGCTCTACAGGAGACTGTTGAGAAAACAAGTCATTGGATCTGGTTGAAGAGAGAGGACACCAGCTGGAGCGGGTCCTGATGGTTTTCAGCAAAGGCATGCACCATTCGATAAATTCAGCTGGTTTTCGGTAAAAATTTTAACGGCTGATGAGAGATTTTGGTCTGGTAGTGTCGCCGTAAGGACAGCCCACGGCGCCTGATGGCGATCTGCACTTCGAGGCGACAGCGTCTAGCTGTTTCAAGTTGAAAACTTCCACATTTCAGGCTCTGTTGACCCAGTAAGTCGTCAGAGAACAGAGAACTTTCAGAAGAAGTCAGCATGAGGAGTTTATTCTGACATTCCATTGTTAATGGACATTTTGTAATGAAAGAACGTGCGGGCAGAGTCGCATGTCGGGCCGGACCCGACCGCGGGGGGTCGCGACAGGAAAAACACCTCCGTTGGAAACCTTAACGGACAAGTTGGAACATGCCCAAGCTGTTAAACAATTTCTCAGTTACTCACTTGTTGAAAGCCATCAAAAGCCGCCTGAATTTTACAAATGGTTTTCAACACAGAGGTGTTTTTCCTGTCGCGGCACACACAGATTCGCCGAGTCGTCACAGAAACAACTCGGCGAATTTGCGTGCACGTCTTTCATTACAAAATGTCCTTAAACAGTGGAATGTCCGCATAAAGTCCTCATGCTGGCCTGTTCTGAATCTCCTCTGTTCTCTCGCGACGTTCTGGGTGAATTAAGCCTTAAATTAGGATGTTTTCAGGTCGAAACAGGCCAACGACAGCGCGTGGAAGCGCTGCGCGACGTCCCGCTCCGTGGGAAGTCCTTACACCGACAGAAACACCCCATAATCTCTCATCAGCCGTTAAACTTTTCACCGAAAACCAGCTTAATTTCTCGAATAGTGTCCACTCGGATATTCCTCACAGGTCCAGAAAAAATTTTGATAAAGCAACGCGCGCCGTCTCAAGCAGCGTGTGAAACAAAGGAATTCAGCCGAGAGGGCGGGACCACATCTCAGTCAAGGCCTGCCCACAGGGAAATGACGTCACCAACACGCGTGAAAAAACTCACGCATGCGCACGAGGGTTCAAGCATGATTGGTGTAATCGCACCATCGTAATCAAATCCATATAGTTTTTTAAAAAATAAAAAGGTAGGATACTTTTCTGATAGACCTCGTGTATATATATATATATATATATATATATATATATGTATGTATGTATGTACGTACAGGAAGCGATGCCAAAAGAAGAAGAGATGCCAAGACATGAAGAGACGCCAAAATGCGTGTAATGTGGTTGAACTTTCTGCTTCCTGTCAAGACTCTGGCAGCAGCATTTTGATCCAATCTGAGACCCCAAATGCTGGAATGCAGTAAACCAGAAAATAGAACATGGCAGTAGTCCAATCTAGACAAAACAGTCAGAGTCGAAATCAGATTTATTGCCAAGTAAGTTTGCACACACAGTGAATTTGATCTGGTGTTATTGGTGCATAAACGATAAGAAAAGAAAAAACTTCTGTAAAAAGTAAAGAGGTCAAATAGGCAATACTATACTCACTTTTAAATAAATTTAATGTTGTGGAATGGGACTGTGCAAAAACAGGTGACTGGTGTGATGTACAGTACCTTTCAGTGCAGCGATGACCAATCTGTACTTTGTGGGAGTGGGTGGGTGGAGGCAGGGTAAATGGGGTCTCTGGCATTATTTATTAGTTCAGCTGTGGAAGGAAAGAAGTTGATTTTGTGTCTTGTGGTTTTAGTCCTGGTGGACCTCAGCTGCCTGCCAGAGGGGAGGGTGACAAAACGTTTATGTCCTGGGTGAGAGAGATCGGCCTCTATCTTCCTTGCTCGCCTCAGGTCCCTGGAGGTGTACAGGTCCTGTAGAGATGGCAGATTACAGTTGATCACCTTCTCTTCTGCGTGGATGATATGCTGCAGTCTGTTCCTGTCCTTAGCAGTGGCAGCAGCATACCAGACAGTGATGGAGGAGAAGATGATGGACTCAGTGATGGCAGTGTAGAACTTCACCATCATTGATGTTGGCAGGCTGAACTTCCTCAGCTGCTGCAGAAAGTCCATCCTCTGTTGTGCTCTCTTGGTAAGAGAGCTGATGTTCAGCTCCCACTTGAGGTCCTGGGTGATGGTGATCCCCAGGTAGCAGAAGGACTCTACAATGGTGACTGGGGAGGCAGACAGGGTGATGGGGTTGACCGGGACTGGGTTCTTTCTGAAGTCAATAACCATCTCCACTGTCTTGAGGGCACTGAGCTCCAGGTTGGTCTGTCTGCACCAGGACACCAGGTGATTGATCACCCATCTGTAGGCAGACTCGTCTCCATCAGAGATGAATTTGATGAGAGTTGTATCATCTGCAAACTTCAGGAGCTTCACAGACTGGTGACTGGAGGTGCAGCTGTTGGTGTACAGGGAGAAGAGTAGAGGAGAAAGGATGCAGCCTTGGGGGATCTGATGCTGATGGGCCATGTGTTGGAGATGTGCCTCTCCCCCAGCTTCATATGCTGGGGGAGAGGCACATCTCCAAGAGCTTCATATGCTCCTTGCTTGCCTCTACTGGTGGTTGGCTCTCACTGCGGTATTGTATCACTTCCTGTTCCGGAGCACAGCAGTGTTTTTCTGTATCTGTTAGCTGTTTAATCTGCGCAGTTAGATTGATCTAGTTATCTAGATTACGATTTGTTTCCCAGTGTAATCTTTACGTGCCTTAACTAAAGCACTCCTTCTGCTGAATCACCTCTAAATTATTTACACATTATTCACTTTGCGTGTTTTTAGGAATCCGCTAGTTTAGCGTAGCTACTAGCTCTTAGCCGATTTAGCATGGCGGCTTCTCCTGTCTCTCCCGCACTTTTCTGCTCTGGGTGTGAAATGTTTAGTTATTCCTCGGCCTCCTTTAGCAGTAACGGTACTTGTAATAAGTGTAGCTTATTCGTAGCTTTGGAGGCCAGGCTGGGCGAATTGGAGACTCGGCTCCGCACCGTGGAAAATTCTACAGCTAGCCAGGCCCCTGTAGTCGGTGCGGACCAAGGTAGCTTAGCCGCCGTTAGTTACCCCCTGGCAGATCCCGAGCAGCCGGGAAAGCAGGCTGACTGGGTGACTGTGAGGAGAAAGCGTAGCCCTAAACAGAAGCCCCCTGTACACCGCCAACCCGTTCACATCTCTAACCGTTTTTCCCCACTCGACGACACACCCGCCGAGGATCAAACTCTGGTTATTGGCGACTCTGTTTTGCGAAATGTGAAGTTAGCGACACCAGCAACCATAGTCAATTGTCTTCCGGGGGCCAGAGCAGGCAACATTGAAGGAAATTTGAAACTGCTGGCTAAGGCTAAGCGTAAATTTGGTAAGATTGTAATTCACGTCGGCAGTAATGACACCCGGTTACGCCAATCGGAGGTCACTAAAATTAACATTAAATCGGTGTGTAACTTTGCAAAAACAATGTCGGACTCTGTAGTTTTCTCTGGGCCCCTCCCCAATCAGACCGGGAGTGACATGTTTAGCCGCATGTTCTCCTTGAATTGCTGGCTGTCTGAGTGGTGTCCAAAACATGAGGTGGGCTTCATAGATAATTGGCAAAGCTTCTGGGGAAAACCTGGTCTTGTTAGGAGAGATGGCATCCATCCCACTTTGGATGGAGCAGCTCTCATTTCTAGAAATCTGGCCAATTTTCTTAAATCCTCCAAACCGTGACTATCCAGGGTTGGGACCAGGAAGCAGAGTTGTAGTCTTACACACCTCTCTGCAGCTTCTCTCCCCCTGCCATCCCCTCATTACCCCATCCCCGTAGAGACGGTGCCTGCTCCCAGACTACCAATAACCAGCAAAAATCTATTTAAGCATAAAAATTCAAAAAGAAAAAATAATATAGCACCTTCAACTGCACCACAGACTAAAACAGTTAAATGTGGTCTATTAAACATTAGGTCTCTCTCTTCTAAGTCCCTGTTGGTAAATGATATAATAATTGATCAACATATTGATTTATTCTGCCTTACAGAAACCTGGTTGCAGCAGGATGAATATGTTAGTTTAAATGAGTCAACACCCCCGAGTCACACTAACTGTCAGAATGCTCGTAGCACGGGCCGGGGCGGAGGATTAGCAGCAATCTTCCATTCCAGCTTATTAATTAATCAAAAACCCAGACAGAGCTTTAATTCATTTGAAAGCTTGTCTCTTAGTCTTGTCCATCCAAATTGGAAGTCCCAAAAACCAGTTTTATTTGTTATTAACTATCGTCCACCTGGTCGTTACTGTGAGTTTCTCTGTGAATTTTCAGACCTTTTGTCTGACTTAGTGCTTAGGTCAGATAAGATAATTATAGTGGGAGATTTTAACATCCACACAGATGCTGAGAATGACAGCCTCAACACTGCATTTAATCTATTATTAGACTCTATTGGTTTTGCTCAAAAAGTAAATGAGTCCACCCACCACTTTAATCATATCTTAGATCTTGTTCTGACTTATGGTATGGAAATAGAAGACTTAACAGTATTCCCTGAAAACTCCCTTCTGTCTGATCATTTCTTAATAACATTTACATTTACTCTGATGGACTACCCAGCAGTGGGGAATAAGTTTCATTACACTAGAAGTCTTTCAGAAAGCGCTGTAACTAGGTTTAAGGATATGATTCCTTCTTTATGTTCTCTAATGCCATATACCAACACAGTGCAGAGTAGCTACCTAAACTCTGTAAGTGAGATAGAGTATCTCATCAATAGTTTTACATCCTCATTGAAGACAACTTTGGATGCTGTAGCTCCTCTAAAAAAGAGAGCTTTAAATCAGAAGTGCCTGACTCCGTGGTATAACTCACAAACTCGTAGCTTAAAGCAGATAACCCGTAAGTTGGAGAGGAAATGGCGTCTCACTAATTTAGAAGATCTTCACTTAGCCTGGAAAAAGAGTCTGTTGCTCTATAAAAAAGCCCTCCGTAAAGCTAGGACATCTTTCTACTCATCACTAATTGAAGAAAATAAGAACAACCCCAGGTTTCTTTTCAGCACTGTAGCCAGGCTGACAAAGAGTCAGAGCTCTATTGAGCTGAGTATTCCATTATCTTTAACTAGTAATGACTTCATGACTTTCTTTGCTAACAAAATTTTAACTATTAGTGAAAAAATTACTCATAACCATCCCAAAGACGTATCGTTATCTTTGGCTGCTTTCAGTGATGCCGGTATTTGGTTAGACTCTTTCTCTCCGATTGTTCTGTCTGAGTTATTTTCATTAGTTACTTCATCCAAACCATCAACATGTTTATTAGACCCCATTCCTACCAGGCTGCTCAAGGAAGCCCTACCATTATTTAATGCTTCGATCTTAAATATGATCAATCTATCTTTGTTAGTTGGCTATGTACCACAGGCTTTTAAGGTGGCAGTAATTAAACCATTACTTAAAAAGCCATCACTTGACCCAGCTATCTTAGCTAATTATAGGCCAATCTCCAACCTTCCTTTTCTCTCAAAAATTCTTGAAAGGGTAGTTGTAAAACAGCTAACTGATCATCTGCAGAGGAATGGTCTATTTGAAGAGTTTCAGTCAGGTTTTAGAATTCATCATAGTACAGAAACAGCATTAGTGAAGGTTACAAATGATCTTCTTATGGCCTCGGACAGTGGACTCATCTCTGTGCTTGTTCTGTTAGACCTCAGTGCTGCTTTTGATACTGTTGACCATAAAATTTTATTACAGAGATTAGAGCATGCCATAGGTATTAAAGGCACTGCGCTGCGGTGGTTTGAATCATATTTGTCTAATAGATTACAATTTGTTCATGTAAATGGGGAATCTTCTTCACAGACTAAAGTTAATTATGGAGTTCCACAAGGTTCTGTGCTAGGACCAATTTTATTCACTTTATACATGCTTCCCTTAGGCAGTATTATTAGACGGTATTGCTTAAATTTTCATTGTTACGCAGATGATACCCAGCTTTATCTATCCATGAAGCCAGAGGACACACACCAATTAGCTAAACTGCAGGATTGTCTTACAGACATAAAGACATGGATGACCTCTAATTTCCTGCTTTTAAACTCAGATAAAACTGAAGTTATTGTACTTGGCCCCACAAATCTTAGAAACATGGTGTCTAACCAGATCCTTACTGTGGATGGCATTACCCTGACCTCTAGTAATACTGTGAGAAATCTTGGAGTCATTTTTGATCAGGATATGTCATTCAAAGTGCATATTAAACAAATATGTAGGACTGCTTTTTTGCATTTACGCAATATCTCTAAAATTAGAAAGGTGTTGTCTCAGAGTGATGCTGAAAAACTAATTCATGCATTTATTTCCTCTAGGCTGGACTATTGTAATTCATTATTATCAGGTTGTCCTAAAAGTTCCCTAAAAAGCCTTCAGTTAATTCAAAATGCTGCAGCTAGAGTACTGACGGGGACTAGAAGGAGAGAGCATATCTCACCCATATTGGCCTCTCTTCATTGGCTTCCTGTTAATTCTAGAATAGAATTTAAATTTCTTCTTCTTACTTATAAGGTTTTGAATAATCAGGTCCCATCTTATCTTAGGGACCTCGTAGTACCATATCACCCCAATAGAGCGCTTCGCTCTCAGACTGCAGGCTTACTTGTAGTTCCTAGGGTTTGTAAGAGTAGAATGGGAGGCAGAGCCTTCAGCTTTCAGGCTCCTCTCCTGTGGAACCAGCTCCCAATTCAGATCAGGGAGACAGACACCCTCTCTACTTTTAAGATTAGGCTTAAAACTTTCCTTTTTGCTAAAGCTTATAGTTAGGGCTGGATCAGGTGACCCTGAACCATCCCTTAGTTATGCTGCTATAGACGTAGACTGCTGGGGGGTTCCCATGATGCACTGTTTCTTTCTCTTTTTGCTCTGTATGCACCACTCTGCATTTAATCATTAGTGATCGATCTCTGCTCCCCTCCACAGCATGTCTTTTTCCTGGTTCTCTCCCTCAGCCCCAACCAGTCCCAGCAGAAGACTGCCCCTCCCTGAGCCTGGTTCTGCTGGAGGTTTCTTCCTGTTAAAAGGGAGTTTTTCCTTCCCACTGTAGCCAAGTGCTTGCTCACAGGGGGTCGTTTTGACCGTTGGGGTTTTACATAATTATTGTATGGCCTTGCCTTACAATATAAAGCGCCTTGGGGCAACTGTTTGTTGTGATTTGGCGCTCTATAAAAAAATTGATTGATTGATATGCTGCTTCCTGTTGAGCAGGAAGTCAGTGATCTGCCTGCAGGTGGTGTTGGGCACGCCAAGCTGAGAGAGCGTGTACTGCAGCAGGGCCGGGATGATCATATTGTGAGCTGAGGTTCACAAACAGAATCCTGATGTTGGAGAATGAAGTGGAGTGCCGTGTTGACAGCGTCATCTACAGACCTGTTGGCTCTGTAGGCGAACTGCAGGGGATCCAGGAGTGGGTCAGAGATGGCCTTGAGGTGTGTGAGAACAAGGTGCTCAAAAGTCTTCATCACCACAGAGGTCCGGGTGATGGGTCTGTAGTCATTAAGTCCTGAAGGTCTTTGTTTTTTGAAGATGGGGATGATGGTGGAGGCCTTGAAGCATGCTGGCACCTGGCATGTCTACAGTGAGGTGTTAAAGATGTCTGTGAACACCGGAGATAGTTGGTCTGCACAACTCTGCAGTATGGATGGGGAGACAGAGTCACGTTCGGCTGCTTTGCATGGGTCCTGTCTCTTGAACAGATTGTTGACATCCCTTTCATGAATGGAGAGGGGTGTGGTGGGAGAGGAAGTGGGGGGGGGGGCTGCTGTGAGCAGTTGTATTGGTGGAGCACATCCCAGCTGGGGAGAGTTAGGAGGTGCTGGTGGGTTGGAGCAGATTGTTGTTATGGGGGATGGTAATAGGACTATCCCATTGTCTTTCAAATCTGCAGTAAAACTCATTCAGCTGGTTTGCCAGACAAGGGTCCTTTGCAGAGTTGGTGGGGGTTGGTTTGTAGTTCGTGATCTGTCTGAAGCCCCTTTCACACTGGCATATTCATAGAGCTGTGTATTGCAGCGTTGTTTCATTTAACCCTCTGGGGTCCGAGGGCATTTTTTGGACAGTTCACTCGCCTGGCATAAATGTTTTATTATTGCTATTATCAGCTCTCCCTGCATCCCACAATCAAGTTTTCTCTTTTTTCAGGACAACCTGTGCTTTCAGAATATATATGTTTTTGTTGTGTTTTATGTGTAAAAAAGGTTTGCAATCAAAAATAGGCAAGGAAAAAACTAAAGTGAAAATTAGGGTTAGGGTTAGGGTTTGGCAAGGAAAAAATAAAGCAAAAAATAATTTTCCACACCCATTTATTCAAAACACACAGCAAACTATAATAAACAACAGTTTTGACACTTTATAAAGGTAATTTGAGGTCTTGTGCGAAAGACTGTACAACAAAAAGGTTCAAACAATAAACACAAATGCACATTTTGAACAATATATACAAAATGGTCTATGCTTTTTTTGTCCATTGATATGGTAAACAGTGCTTTACACAGAGAAAGCAACAGAGTTATCCAGTAACATTCACATGCAAACTAGTGGAGCAATCTTGATAGTTGCACACTCTTTGTTTGAGCACGTGAGATTGTCATCAGAGGCTCTCTGTCTGCTTTCACTGATCGCTGTGCGTAATGGCGCAGGGCGCACTGAGTATGTACTAATATTATGTACTCATTGGAGCACCCAGGGGGCTATTCAAACGGGCCAACTAGTACCACACCACTCCTGAAATCTTTGGCTTTTCACGTGAGGTAAATCTGCCCTACGACTGGATTTTGGAAAACCATGTGACGGCGAACCAATTCTGATTGGACACTCACATTGCGCACGTCATCACACAGCTTCTATGAGGAGTACAAAGATGGCCAATGGCTGGCTCGAAAGTCAGCGGAGTTAACTTTTCAGCAAAAAAAGGTAAGTTTCTATCTCATATCATTCAAACGTTTTTTTTGTTTTGTTTTTTTGTAATTCAATTTTTATTACTTTATGAACTTTAAAACAGTAAAACCAACACAACCAACACACACACACAGTTGGACAAGAACAAACCCACTACAGCTACAGTAAATTGTTAACAACAAGAAAAAGGGGAGAAAGAGAAAAAAAAAGGGGGGGGGGGGGTTGGGTGTGTGGCGGGAGAGATATATATACCACGAGTCCCAGGTTAATGTTCTCCAACTCTTCCGCTCTCCTCCCGCAGTCACCTCTCCCCTCCACTTCACAGCCAAGATCTTTTACAGTCTGAGTATTTCATCCTTCACATGAAAATCAAACTACTACATTTCACGTATCACCCATTTTGTAAGTGGTTCAAATAGGGCCCCCATAATTTAAAAAACACCTCCTCTTGGTCATTCAGTCTAAAAGTCAACCGTTCATAGTTGGCCATTTTGGTCATTTCTTCTAACCATTCATTGATTGGAATAACATTTTTTGATTTCCAGTGTCTAAGGATGATCCTACAACCTGTCACAAGGGCCAATTTACACCATAGGTTCTGCTGACCGGATAACCTCCTTTCACCTATCAAACCTAAAATAACCAAGGTGGGGCCCTGAGGCATATCTATCTCCAGAACTTTGTTGATAACTAATATTATCTTTTTCCAAAGGTTCTGTGTCATTTCACACTCATACAGCATGTGTACAAGTGTTCCCTCCCACCTCTCACATCTCCAGCATAACTCCGAGTCACAGAGCTTTAACCTTGCCATCTTACTGGGGGTCCAATACATTCTATGTATAATTTTGTACATAATTAAACAAGTCTGTGTCTCTCTTGATATCTTATGCCAAGACGTAGTAATTTCTTCCCACTTCTCCCCAACGATCTCACCCCCTAAATCCTTCTCCCATGCCCTCTTAAGAGCCTCAAGTTTGGGTGGATGAGATTTTCTCATGAGACTATAATATTTAGATGCCCCACCTTTAACCCCCCGGTTAATCTGCATTATCTTTTGTAACTCGGATTGAGTAACTAGTGGAAGTTTTTGTTTTTGTTGCAATATACAGCTTTGTAACTGCAAATACTTCCAGAAATCCTGTTTGGGGAGTTTGTATTTACTAGCCAATTGCTGAAAGGACATTAAGTTGTCACCCTCAAAAACATCTCCAACATATATAATCCCTGTTATAGCCCATGATTTCCAATACAAAGTTTTTTTCCCTAATTTCAGCTGCTTATTATGCCAAAGGGGTGACTGTTTAGTAAAAAAGGGGTCAGAGCCAATAATATCATGTGATCTTTGCCAAGTTTCTTTGGCGAATAACAGTAACGGATTACCAGACGGACTTTCACCTCCAGTTTGAGAGATAAAAGCTTGCAATGGAATAGGCTCCGTCAGTTCCTTTTCAATCAGAACCCAGCCAGGGGCTTGGGCTTCTGTACTGTCTATTTTAGCCAACTGGTTGAGAGAGAAGGCATAATGATACCAATCCATTCTTGGAAGATTGAGACCTCCATCTTCAATTGCAGCATTCATCTTATTTCTGTTTAAACCACGTCTTTTGCCTCCCCATAAAAAAAAAATTACTGCTATGTTGAATTTTTTAAGTAACGGGGATGGGAGACTTATGGGTAGCAAGTGCAAAATATAGTTAATTTGTGGGATAATCATCATTTTCAGGACATTTATTCTACCCAGCAGAGATAGTCCTGATTTAGCCCAATTCTGTAAAGTGTTCTCAATTTTTTATCAGGGTGGGAAGTAAATTTTCTGTCATAATATCTTTTAAACCTGGTGTGAGTTTTATCCCCAAGTACACCAAACCTGAAGGGAGCCAGTTAAACTGCCAATTCTGTCTAATACTTGGTGGGCATAGTCTAGACAGTGGCATTGCCTCAGATTTTCCCCAGTTTATTTTATAGCCTGAAAGAATAGAGAAAGTATCAATTAAAGACAAAATTTGAGGAACCGCTGTCTCTGGATTTGAAGTCACTAACAGAATATCATCTGCATAAAGAAATAGTTTGTGCTCAAATTTTCCAGCTAAAATACCCTTCTTCCTGATGGCTGTTGCTATGGGTTCCAGTGCCAGTGCAAAATGCAGAGGGCTCAGGGGACAGCCCTGTCTTGTACCCCGGAATAAAGGGAAACAGGAGGATAAATTCCCATTCGTCAAAACCGAGGCCTTGGGATTACAGTATAGGAGACTAACCAAATTTATAAAGGAGGGACCTAATCCAAACCTGTTTAGTGTTCTGAACAAGTAAGTCCACTCCACTCTATCAAAAGCTTTCTCTGCATCTAAAGAGAAAGCCACTATGGGTTCAGTGTAGTTCCTTGCCTGCCAGATTAGGTGTAGTAATCTGCGTACGTTATCTGCTGAAGACCTTCCTCTAATAAACCCTACCTGATCCAGATGAATCAGGTTGGGTAAATGTACCTCTAGCCTCCTGGCTAATACCTTGGCCAGTATTTTAGCATCTACATTTATAAGAGACACTGGGTGATAATTTCCACACTGTTGTGGGCTTTTACCTTTCTTATGTATCAAGGTTATTACTGTAAATTGCATGCTCTCTGGCATATTACCCCTCTTAATTGCATCTCAAAAAACTATCACTAGCCTTGGTGTTAGTAGGTCCACAAATTCTTTATAAAAATCTATTGGCAGCCCATCATTTCCAGGAGCTTGGTCTTAGCCATTGTATACGACGGCGTGGGCCCCAGAGGTTTAAATATGCCCGAAATGCGCGTGTACTCAGCCTTTTTCCATGTTCATAGATCTGCTTGCAGCTGCGTGTATTTGCTTTTAATGTCTGTACACAGTCGCATGTTGCCGCTATTTAAACCTAGTTCCTTCCTGCTGGCTGCACTTGGAAAACAGTGGACTGTATCATGACCTTTTTACAGTTTCATTACTGCCACATATGTAGCCAAAGCTGCTATTTTCTGCCTCTGTGGAGGTGCGCTCTGTTCTCTACTGCACGGTGTGGTGCACATCAGAAACACAGTCATTTAACCTTCTTCTTCTTCTTCTTCTTCTCATTATTATTATTATTATTATTATCTATTTTTTTGTCTTGGTGGATCATTTTCATTGTGTCCAGAAGCTGCTGAGTCTGGCTGTGGTAAAGGCTGCTGTGAATGAAGCGCTGTGACTCTAAACTTTTAAACTGTTATTGTCTGGACGCAGGTTGAGGAGCGGTCCAGCGTCTGACTGAACCCAGCGCTAAATAGCCAGAAGCAGTTCCAAAAGAAACAAATTTATTTTTCTTCCCACTGTGCTATACACAAAATACAAAATAAATGAGTCTGGTGGGGTGAAGAGGCGGCGCGCTCTCTCAGCGCCTCAACAGATCGGAGCCTGAACGTTCTGGACTCAGGAGTTCCTGGGACACCCCCCAGGTGGCTTTTCCAAGACTGTACTCTGTGAAGGAGGAACAGAGATGAGGTTATTCAGTACTTTTATCAAGAAAAACTATTTAGAGGCACACTTATCAGCAACACGTTCAGGACTGATTTCAGGCTTAATTCAGAAGAACAGCTGCTCACAGCTTGTGGAGGATTATCAATCCGCACGCCACAGCCGTGAGGAGCAAACGAGACGATTCTCTTCAATACTTAATTTTAGCTGCGCAACAACGCCACGTTATATTCACAGATAAGCTTATAAGGATAATCACCTCTGACGTGTGCTGACAGCGCTTGCCTCTCACCCTCGTCCTCCTTCACAGGCGCAATGTCAGCTTCTGGAGCGGCCCTCAGCATCCTCAAACGGTCGTCACACGGTCGTATTCTCCGGCACTTAAGCCCAGATCACTGCTGGCTTAAATGCAGTTCAAACACAAAAGCCACAAAACAGTGTCCAGCCAAGCCCCCCAATACACAACATAAACCTCCAGTTGCTACGATCAGGTCCACTGATTTGATCAGACCTCATCGATCAGGACATCTGATGAGCGCACCGTCATGCAGCGACAAGGCTTTTATTTTAAAGCTGCAGGTGTGTGCTCTGATTTCTCTTCTAGTTTCTTCCTGTGATTGCGGAGCTGCAGCTGGCAATCCCGCGCGAGCTGTCTGTGAGTGGATGTGGAGATGTCCTCTGTGAGGACACTGGATGTGGACATGTCCTCTACCTGGCGATTGGTCTGTGAGCAGGAGTTGACGGACTTTATTTAACACAACCGTGAGAGAACTCATGAGAAGCGCCGAGGAGCTGCAGCCAGGCTGCGTGATTTATAGCTTCGTAACAATGGAGCATAGCAGAAACCATAAATTGGCGTCAGGTAGCTTTATTTTGTGTGGGTGTGGCATCCAGTCACGTTAAGTGCTGTTACATTGCCTCAACTTGCATGAAAACTTCTTCCTTTCTTCATCCAGTTCTCAAAAAATTAATCATGTTTAATTTTTTGCATCCATTTCATGTTGCCCTTTGCATCCCTCAGCGTATTGTGGCTGCAAAACTCGGTGTCATCATGACGCGCATGATGCAACTCTATGTTGGCCTGGTGTGAAAGGGTCTTAACCACCTTCCAAAACCTGTACTTTGTCTCTTCAAAATGTAAAAATCAGGGTCTCAGCATCAGCCATAGACAGGATGGGATGAATCTTCACTATATTTCGCAGGTGGAAGAAAGCAGTCCTCATAATATCTTTAATGTGGAGGTCAAAGGACAACGTAGGATCAAAAATTACCCCAAGGTTCCTCACTTTGTCAGTGTGATGTATGACACACGAGCCTAGGCTAAGAGTTAACTGGTCAAATTGATGCCGATGTCTCACTGGACCAAGAACCATCATTTCAGTCTTATCAGAGTTTAAAAGTAGGAAGTTTCTAGACATCCAGCTTCTCACTGCTGCAAGGCAATCTTCTAAGGATTTTATGTGAACGAGATTACCAGCAGTTATCAGCATGTATAACTGAGTATCATCTGCATTGCAATGATAGATAATCCCAAAATCTGCCCCAAGGGGTGCTATATAAATATTTGTAACATCGTAGCAGTTGGTCTGAAGTCAAATCCCCGAAAATAGCTCAGAAAGTATTCATATGTGAATTTCAGTTTACTTTGGGCCAAAGTGGTGCCTGCATTTTGTAATTTACTTTGTGTGTGTGTTCTTTAGTTGAAAGCACGCAGCGCAGAGAGTGAGAGTGCTTCTCCGGGAGGTTCTGTACTGCAGTTCCAGTCTGGCCGAAAGAGTAGCACCAGTCTCCAGCATTTCCACAGACCAGGTAAGCACAGTGCAGACTAGGGGGTGTAGAAGCATTCCCAAGCTAACTGAGAAAAATAAACCCAGCAGTGTGTCCTGGGTTTTCCCCATGGTCTCCTCCCAGTTGGATGTACCTAGAAGACCTCCCTAGGGAGATGACCGGGACCATCGAGGACCAGGGGATGCCTGAACCACCTCAGGTTCAGGCTCTTTTTGATGCATTCTTGCAACAGCTCTACTCCGAGTCTGTCCTGGATATTCAAGCTTATCTCCCTGTCCCAGCATAGCTCAGATAACCAATGGAATCTCATTTCCACTGCTTGTATCTATGACCTTGTTCCTTCTGTCATTATCCAAAGCTCACAGCCATAGGTAAGGATAGAAATGTAAATTGATTGGTAAATCGAGAGTCTTGCCTCCTGGCTCAGCTCTTACTTCATCTAAATGGGCTGCTTTGAAATCCTGTCCATGAACATCACAAACAGGAAGGGGCAGTCCAACACCCACCAGGAACATGTCTGATGTGGTTCCGTATAGAGACAGGCTCATTCATTGCAGCTGTTCTGGTGTCACATAATCATGCAGCACACACACACACACACACACACGACACCTTGAGGGACCTCGTCATATACCTTTTCCAAGTCCATAAAACACACGTTGGCCTTGCTCCCAATCAGACCGGGAGTGACATGTTTAGCCGCATGTTCTCCTTGAATTGCTGGCTGTCTGAGTGGTGTCCAAAAAATGAGGTGGGCTTCGTAGATAATTGGCAAAGCTTCTGGGGAAAACCTGGTCTTGTTAGGAGAGACGGCATCCATCCCACTTTGGATGGAGCAGCTCTCATTTCTAGAAATCTGGCCAATTTTCTTAAATCCTCCAAACCGTGACTATCCAGGGTTGGGACCAGGAAGCAGAGTTGTAGTCTTACACACCTCTCTGCAGCTTCTCTCGCCCTGCCATCCCCTCATTACCCCATCCCCGTAGAGACGGTGCCTGCTCCCAGACTACCAATAACCAGCAAAAATCTATTTAAGCATAAAAATTCAAAAAGAAAAAATAATATAGCACCTTCAACTGCACCACAGACTAAAACAGTTAAATGTGGTCTATTAAACATTAGGTCTCTCTCTTCTAAGTCCCTGTTGGTAAATGATATAATAATTGATCAACATATTGATTTATTCTGCCTTACAGAAACCTGGTTACAGCAGGATGAATATGTTAGTTTAAATGAGTCAACACCCCCGAGTCACACTAACTGTCAGAATGCTCGTAGCACGGGCCGAGGTGGAGGATTAGCAGCAATCTTCCATTCCAGCTTATTAATTAATCAGAAACCCAGACAGAGCTTTAATTCATTTGAAAGCTTGACTCTTAGTCTTGTCCATCCAAATTGGAAGTCCCAAAAACCAGTTTTATTTGTTATTATCTATCGTCCACCTGGTCGTTACTGTGAGTTTCTCTGTGAATTTTCAGACCTTTTGTCTGACTTAGTGCTTAGCTCAGATAAGATAATTATAGTGGGCGATTTTAACATCCACACAGATGCTGAGAATGACAGCCTCAACACTGCATTTAATCTATTATTAGACTCTAATGGCTTTGCTCAAAAAGTAAATGAGTCCACCCACCACTTTAATCATATCTTAGATCTTGTTCTGACTTATGGTATGGAAATAGAAGACTTAACAGTATTCCCTGAAAACTCCCTTCTGTCTGATCATTTCTTAATAACATTTACATTTACTCTGATGGACTACCCAGCAGTGGGGAATAAGTTTCATTACACTAGAAGTCTTTCAGAAAGCGCTGTAACTAGGTTTAAGGATATGATTCCTTCTTTATGTTCTCTAATGCCATATACCAACACAGTGCAGAGTAGCTACCTAAACTCTGTAAGTGAGATAGAGTATCTCGTCAATAGTTTTACATCCTCATTGAAGACAACTTTGGATGCTGTAGCTCCTCTAAAAAAGAGAGCTTTAAATCAGAAGTGCCTGACTCCGTGGTATAACTCACAAACTCGTAGCTTAAAGCAGATAACCCGTAAGTTGGAGAGGAAATGGCGTCTCACTAATTTAGAAGATCTTCACTTAGCCTGGAAAAAGAGTCTGTTGCTCTATAAAAAAGTCCTCTGTAAAGCTAGGACATCTTTCTACTCATCACTAATTGAAGAAAATAAGAACAACCCCAGGTTTCTTTTCAGCACTGTAGCCAGGCTGACAAAGAGTCAGAGCTCTATTGAGCTGAGTATTCCATTAACTTTAACTAGTAATGACTTCATGACTTTCTTTGCTAACAAAATTTTAACTATTAGAGAAAAAATTACTCAAAACCATCCCAAAGACGTATCGTTATCTTTGGCTGCTTTCAGTGATGCCGGTATTTGGTTAGACTCTTTCTCTCCGATTGTTCTGTCTGAGTTATTTTCATTAGTTACTTCATCCAAACCATCAACATGTTTATTAGACCCCATTCCTACCAGGCTGCTCAAGGAAGTCCTACCATTATTTAATGCTTCGATCTTAAATATGATCAATCTATCTTTGTTAGTTGGCTATGTACCACAGGCTTTTAAGGTGGCAGTAATTAAACCATTACTTAAAAAGCCATCACTTGACCCAGCTATCTTAGCTAATTATAGGCCAATCTCCAACCTTCCTTTTCTCTCAAAAATTCTTGAAAGGGTAGTTGTAAAACAGCTAACTGATCATCTGCAGAGGAATGGTCTATTTGAAGAGTTTCAGTCAGGTTTTAGAATTCATCATAGTACAGAAACAGCATTAGTGAAGGTTACAAATGATCTTCTTATGGCCTCGGACAGTGGACTTATCTCTGTGCTTGTTCTGTTAGACCTCAGTGCTGCTTTTGATACTGTTGACCATAAAATTTTATTACAGAGATTAGAGCATGCCATAGGTATTAAAGGCACTGCGCTGCGGTGTTTTGAATCATATTTATCCAATAGATTACAATTTGTTCATGTAAATGGGGACTCTTCTTCACAGACTAAAGTTAATTATGGAGTTCCACAAGGTTCTGTGCTAGGACCAATTTTATTCACTTTATACATGCTTCCCTTAGGCAGTATTCTTAGACGGTATTGCTTAAATTTTCATTGTTACGCAGATGATACCCAGCTTTATCTATCCATGAAGCCAGAGGACACACACCAATTAGCTAAACTGCAGGATTGTCTTACAGACATAAAGACATGGATGACCTCTAATTTCCTGCTTTTAAACTCAGATAAAACTGAAGTTATTGTACTTGGCCCCACAAATCTTAGAAACATGGTGTCTAACCAGATCCTTACTCTGGATGGCATTACCCTGACCTCTAGTAATACTGTGAGAAATCTTGGAGTCATTTTTGATCAGGATATGTCATTCAAAGCGCATATTAAACAAATATGTAGGACTGCTTTTTTGCATTTATGCAATATCTCTAAAATCAGAACGGTCTTGTCTCAGAGTGATGCTGAAAAACTAATTCATGCATTTATTTCCTCTAGGCTGGACTATTGTAATTCATTATTATCAGGTTGTCCTAAAAGTTCCCTATAAAGCCTTCAGTTAATTCAAAATGCTGCAGCTAGAGTACTGACTGGGACTAGAAGGAGAGAGCATATCTCACCCATATTGGCCTCTCTTCATTGGCTTCCTGTTAATTCTAGAATAGAATTTAAAATTCTTCTTCTTACTTATAAGGTTTTGAATAATCAGGTCCCATCTTATCTTAGGGACCTCGTAGTACCATATCACCCCAATAGAGCGCTTCGCTCTCAGACTGCAGGCTTACTTTTAAGGTGGCAGTAATTAAACCATTACTTAAAAAGCCATCACTTGACCCAGCTATCTTAGCTAATTATAGGCCAATCTCCAACCTTCCTTTTCTCTCAAAAATTCTTGAAAGGGTAGTTGTAAAACAGCTAACTGATCATCTGCAGAGGAATGGTCTATTTGAAGAGTTTCAGTCAGGTTTTAGAATTCATCATAGTACAGAAACAGCATTAGTGAAGGTTACAAATGATCTTCTTATGGCCTCGGACAGTGGACTCATCTCTGTGCTTGTTCTGTTAGACCTCAGTGCTGCTTTTGATACTGTTGACCATAAAATTTTATTACAGAGATTAGAGCATGCCATAGATATTAAAGGCACTGCGCTGCGGTGTTTTGAATCATATTTATCCAATAGATTACAATTTGTTCATGTAAATGGGGAATCTTCTTCACAGACTAAAGTTAATTATGGAGTTCCACAAGGTTCTGTGCTAGGACCAATTTTATTCACTTTATACATGCTTCCCTTAGGCAGTATTATTAGACGGTATTGCTTAAATTTTCATTGTTATGCAGATGATACCCAGCTTTATCTATCCATGAAGCCAGAGGACACACA
Source organism: Thalassophryne amazonica (assembly GCF_902500255.1). Taxonomy (NCBI): domain Eukaryota; kingdom Metazoa; phylum Chordata; class Actinopteri; order Batrachoidiformes; family Batrachoididae; genus Thalassophryne; species Thalassophryne amazonica. The sequence goes on along the minus strand of NC_047119.1, from coordinate 76,226,286 downwards.
CCAATTAGCTAAACTGCAGGATTGTCTTACAGACATAAAGACATGGATGACCTCTAATTTCCTGCTTTTAAACTCAGATAAAACTGAAGTTATTGTACTTGGCCCCACAAATCTTAGAAACATGGTGTCTAACCAGATCCTTACTCTGGATGGCATTACCCTGACCTCTAGTAATACTGTGAGAAATCTTGGAGTCATTTTTGATCAGGATATGCCATTCAAAGCGCATATTAAACAAATATGTAGGACTGCTTTTTTGCATTTACGCAATATCTCTAAAATCAGAAAGGTCTTGTCTCAGAGTGATGCTGAAAAACTAATTCATGCATTTATTTCCTCTAGGCTGGACTATTGTAATTCATTATTATCAGGTTGTCCTAAAAGTTCCCTATAAAGCCTTCAGTTAATTCAAAATGCTGCAGCTAGAGTACTGATGGGGACTAGAAGGAGAGAGCATATCTCACCCATATTGGCCTCTCTTCATTGGCTTCCTGTTAATTCTAGAATAGAATTTAAAATTCTTCTTCTTACTTATAAGGTTTTGAATAATCAGGTCCCATCTTATCTTAGGGACCTCGTAGTACCATATCACCCCAATAGAGCGCTTCGCTCTCAGACTGCAGGCTTACTTGTAGTTCCTAGGGTTTGTAAGAGTAGAATGGGAGGCAGAGCCTTCAGCTTTCAGGCTCCTCTCCTGTGGAACCAGCTCCCAATTCAGATCAGGGAGACAGACACCCTCTCTACTTTTAAGATTAGGCTTAAAACTTTCCTTTTTGCTAAAGTTTATAGTTAGGGCTGGATCAGGTGACCCTGAACCATCCCTTAGTTATGCTGCTATAGACGTAGACTGCTGGGGGGTTCCCATGATGCACTGTTTCTTTCTCTTTTTGCTCTGTATGCACCACTCTGCATTTAATCATTAGTGATCGATCTCTGCTCCCCTCCACAGCATGTCTTTTTCCTGGTTCTCTCCCTCAGCCCCAACCAGTCCCAGCAGAAGACTGCCCCTCCCTGAGCCTGGTTCTGCTGGAGGTTTCTTCCTGTTAAAAGGGAGTTTTTCCTTCCCACTGTAGCCAAGTGCTTGCTCACAGGGGGTCGTTTTGACCGTTGGGGTTTTACATAATTATTGTATGGCTTTGCCTTACAATATAAAGCGCCTTGGGGCAACTGTTTGTTGTGATTTGGCGCTATATAAAAAAATTGATTGATTGATTGATTGATCTCACCTGACTTGATCTCACCTTATCTGATCTGATCTTTCCTGACCTTATTTGACCTCATCTGACCTGATCTTTCCTGACTTTGTCTGACCTAATCTGACTCGATCTGTCCTGACCTTATCTGACCTCAGCTGACTTGATCTCACCTTATCTGACCCGACCTTTCCTGACCTTATTTGACCTCACCTGACCTCATCTGGCCTGATCTTTCTTGACCTTTCTTAACCTTATCTGACCTCACCTGACCTAATTTGACCTTATCTTTCCTGACCTGATCTTTGTAGACCTGATCTGACCTCACCTGACCTGAGCTAACCTGATATTTCTTGATCTGATCTCACCTTATCTGACCTCACCTGACCTGATTTTTCTTGACTTGATCTCACCTGACCTGACCTTTTCTGACCTTATCAGACTCCACCTGACACATAATCTGATCTGACCTCACCTGACTTGATAATTCCTGGCCTGATCTGACCTGATGACAAGAAATAATCAGTATGTCAGTGTGGGTTATGAAATGATGACATCACAGCAGCCAGAGGAGTCAGCAACATGGCCAATAGAAATGAAATCCACTGGGTGGTTTCTGAGCTGGAGCTCTGCCTGTGCCGCAATGTTGTAACCTTTAAAAGTGCTTTTTTTTTCAGATAATGGTACCAACATTTACCGGAAACCTCCCATCTACAAACAAGGTGAGCTCATTTGAATTCTCTGCACTTTGAAGCTGTTCTCGCCTGAAACAGGTCGATGTGTTTTACTGTCTGTTTCTGCAGACCTGAATAAAGTTTCAGAAGGAAGCAGCATCATTCAGTCATCAAAGTTTCCAGCAGCCCAGAGGCCAGATCCCAACCAACCCTGCAAGATGGAGACGGACTATTGGCCCTGCCCTCCGTCACTTGCTGCTATGGGTAACCCAGACTCATGCATGTAAATCCACAATCAGGGCTGTCTGACTTAAGCCTGACCTCATCTGTGTCTGCTACCATCAGAAATCGAGTGGAAGAAGAAGAGGTTGCAGGAGGAAGACGAGACTGAAAACCTAACAGAGGAAGTGAAGACATTGCAGGAGCAGGAACTGGAAAAGGTTTGCATGGTGTTTGTGTTCTTGATGAAGCAGCTGGAGTAACAGCTGTGGCACGTCAGGCTGGTTCAGAGGACAGCAGGGGATGCCCTCTGCTCAAGGCGCAGCACAGACAGGAGCTGTTGAAGATACTGCAGAGGTTACCTTCAGTATCTCTGGTTTCTGATATGATCCAGCGCCTTCTGACACTTTGTTCTGTTACAGATGATCATTAAAACAATCTCCTGTGACCAGTGATGCCGGTAACGCATTACTTAGTATCGCGTTACTCTAATCTGACCACTTTTTTTAGTAACGAGTAATCTAACGCGTTAATCTTTCCAAATCAGTAATCAGATTAAAGTTACTTCTCCAAGTCACTGTGCGTTACTATTATTTTTCATTGTGGGTCGATAGCAGCATTAAACTTGGTCCGTGGGCAGGAGGTCGGGGTTCGACTGAACTGTCCACTTTCAGCGAGCTGTGAGCTTTTCATCCGCGGTTTTCTGTAGCAGCTCGTCCTCACCTCTTAAAGCACGGTGATCAGCACACCTGCACTGAGCTTTACAAAGGCATTTTTATACTTTTTTCCCTCCTTTATTTAGAATTCTAACCTGAGCCGCTCCGTATCGTCTCGTTAAAAACAGCTGATCCTCCGTGACGCGTCAACAACTAACACTATTTTCCACTCAAATGCACCTAAACTTTCTTTCTGAGGACCACATGATGTGAAAACGCAATAAAACTTTCTTACCTGTAAATCTGGTCCTGTTTTCCTGCATAAATAAATGTTATCCATTCTTTGTGCTCAAACGCTAAAGCAGGGGCGTATCCAGATGGAATGGGGGCGTGGGGCAAGGATGTGCCCCCCTCACAACACCCCTAGATTAAAGGTCCAGTTTTGAAGCCGTTTTTTATTACAACTACTAATATTGCTTAAAATAATAATTTCGACAAGTAAAATGTTGAGAGAATTTAAATGTTAGAAAAATGTTAGAATTTAATAGTTACATTTATAAACACTGTAGGTTCGAAATTGCAAGTTTTACTGTTACAGTGCTGTCAACAGTTAAATATGAGGTCAAGAGAGAGGTCTTTATTTTACTTTTTATAAAACAAGTATTTATTTTCATTGAAGTCAAGAAAGGGTGACTATAAAGTGAGTTTTGGCAAAACAGGTATCATTGTCATGTTGAGGTGGCACAGGGTTGTTGTCGGCAGCTGGGGAAAGTAACTAAAAAAGTAACTAGTAATCTAACTTAGTTACTTTTGCAATTGAGTAATCAGGAAAGTAACTAAGTTACTTTTTCAAGGAGTAATCAGTAATCAGTAATTGGATTACTTTTTCAAAGTAACTGTGGCAACACTGCCTGTGACAGGCTGAAAATGCCACGCCAGCTCAAACCACAGGGTGTCTTTGTGTCTGGTCCAGATCAAGTGTAACCTGGGCCAACTCATCCTGAAGGAGGAGAAGGAGAAGGACGTTCCTTTTCGGAGAAAGACGCAGTCACTGCCTGACCGAACACACATACACACGAGTAAGTGTGCAAGTCTTTTTGTGTGGTTTTGACTTCAGCTTAGTTCTCACTGGGATTTGTTATATTCACAGGTTTGTTGGCGTCAAAGTCTCAGGCTTTGAGCAGGGTAAGTACATCTCCAGCACGTACGCCCATCACATTACTGTTACAACATGTTCTAAACGAAAGCTTCCTAGTTCAAGACTACCTGTGCACATTCTCCAAGCAGTGTGGAGTTTCATCACGAAGGGCGTCCGGATCGGATCTGCTGTGATAACCCAAAGAAAAAAGTAAAAAGGGAAGTTAAAAAAACTGTCACCAGTTCAGAAGTCAAAGTGGTGAGCGGCTGGATGTACCCACCCCATGAGCTAGCCCAGGGGTGCCCAACCTTTTTTGAACCGAGACCTACTTTTAAAGTTGACAGTGTATCGAGATCTACCGAGCCATATGGAACACCACAGCGTAGCCGCAACATACTGTGCACAAATATAATAACAATTTCCTGGCAGGTTTTAACAGTAACTATGCATCATTGAAGTAAATGTGCAGGGTGAAAAAGAATAAGCACAAGTAGGCCTGGGACTGGCCTCAAGTTGGAAAAGTTGTTCCCTACCTTAGTGGGACTTCTGACCCTGAGAGGAGGGTGCTGGTCTCTCATCATCCAGACAGTACGAGCTGAGTGCAGCCGTAAACAGGCACTCAGACTCTCTCTGTCTGCATGAGATTCCAGATTAGGACATTCATGTCAGGTGTTGCTCTGGATTTGAGCTCAATGTCATTTTTCAGTGTGAGGATCCAGGTTGAAGAGTGATGCCACTTTGGACCATATACAGTCCACATCTATATTTTCCCCAAATGGAAAACAGAGAAAACTGACAACAGGCTCTTTGGATGCAAAGTCAGTGAAGTGCCTGTCAAATTCTGACAAGATGCTCTGCACATGATCATCATAACGTGGACTCTCAGGCTCCACCCACCCTGTGTCCTGGTGCTTAAGTTCTGTGTCCATGTGTGGAAAGTTCTGCAGGTCTCACTGTTGCAGCCTGCTTGACAGCACATGTAATATGCTTTTAAACTTGCTTTCAAATCCAAAAGCTGTGCATGTTCAGCATGGTTTGAATGTTTCAGAAATTCTTTAATTTCAGAAAGGGCTGAACAGAAAAGCACAGGATGCACAGGAGCTGAAAAGATCACAGGACTGTGCAAGAGACCTGAAAAAAAACCCTGCTTGTGTGCCGTGGTGGTTTTACGTTACTAAGCCAGATTTATAACACAAAACTGTCAAAAGGGGTAATAGAGATAAGTGGAAAGATGATTGAATATACACTCAACAAAAATGGTGATATTGTGTATGTGGAAAAAGTTTTAGATCTTTGAGTTCATCTCATACAAAATGGGAGCAAAACCAAAAGTGTTGCGTTTATATTTTTGTTGAGTATATCATTGGAGCAGTAAATTGATCAGTCTACGTGAACGCCACGCAGAACGCTGCTACGTTCAGGTACCATCAGCAATTACATGACTTTGTTGTTTCAACCTCAGCTGTTGCTTGTGGCAGGAGCGTGGTTTTTGTTTTATTTTTGGTTTAAAAAAATCATTGTATCCACACAAAAGATTAATTCTGGCCTACTATATAAGGTGCCTGAGCCCAGTGAAGCAGACCCCCCCCACCCACATAAAAATAGACCATTTGATAAAAAGCCCAATTCCACATCAAGCACATTTTTCTTTTCGCTAAGGCTTATAGTTAGGGCTGGATCGGGTGACCCTGGACCATCCCTTGGCCATCCCTTGGTTATGTTGCTTTAGACGTAGACTGTGGGGGGGTTCCCATGATGCACTGTTTCTTTCTCTTTTTGCTCCGTATGCATCACTCTGCATTTAATCATTAGTGATCGATCTCTGCTCCCCTCCACAGCATGTCTTTTTCCTGGTTCTCTCCCTCAGCCCCAACCAGTCCCAGCAGAAGACTGCCCCTCCCTGAGCCTGGTTCTGCTGGAGGTTTCTTCCTGTTAAAAGGGAGTTTTTCCTTCCCACTGTGGCCAAGTGCTTGCTCATAGGGGGTCGTTTTGACCGTTGGGGTTTTTCATAATTATTGTATGGCCTTGCCTTGCAATGTGGAGCGCCTTGGGGCAACTGTTTGTTGTGATTTGGCGCTATATAAGAAAAAAGTTGATTGATTGATTGATTGATATCTACTTGTGGATGCCCAAAGGTTGGCTATAGAAGCAAGATCCTCCATTCTGAAGTGACTGACTTCTCTTTTGTAAATTCTCTTACACCCCTCCCACCCCATCATGGACAGGTGTTCTATCATATTTCAGGTTGTCAGTCAGGTCCATATATTTGTAGAGTATATTTGGAAGGGGGGGTTTAAAGATACTTCAGAATATGAAATATTACTATTGTAGATAGCTACAGATACATACAGAAGGAAAACCAATATCGTTCACCGTCAGTCAAACTGTGTTTCATCTGGCACCATAAGACATCCATGAAATATAGAGTTTAAAGGTTGGTCTATCCTGATTGGGCCTTATCAAGGTTTGGGTAAGTTTTTAATCAGTGCTGCCCTGTAGGAATATTGCCTTTCAGGGGTGTGGGTGTGTGTGTGGGTGTGTGTGTGTGTAGGGGGGAGATGTACTGCGACACTGGTGTGGAAACCAGTGCGCAGAGGGCCAGTGTCACAGACGGACATTTCTTCAGCCACGACAAGGAATTAAAGTATTTTCAGACGTCATTTTCAGGGAGGCTTTATGTGGATCTACTTTTTGTCAGATAGTGATGTTGAAACAAACAGCTAAGACTTTATATTTACTCCGTATGTGAATGGTTTAATATTTGAAACGGCTTTCAGACAATCAGTGGACAGCATTAATGGGCATATTTCGGCTTTTGAGTAAATTACAAGAAACCTGTGACAACAATCACATAACTTACCTCCAACTTATGTCCCACATGTGCTGGACAAATGAGTCACATGCTGGCATTCATTGAAATTTTTCAGCATGCCCAAAATTTTTCGAGGTGCTCAGTGTATTAGGATGTATATCAGCGAGCTTCAACGTGCTTCAAAGTGCTCTTAACTTATAAAAACATACCCATAACTTATTAGACGGACGCCAGCAATTTTAATACAGTTGAACATACACTGGCTAAATCGTCAAGGTGTGTCAGGGGCTCTAGACTATAAGCATACAAAGCGGGCCTATTACTCTGATCTCTCATTACACTAGAAGTCTTTCAGAAAGCGCTGTAACTAGGTTTAAGGATATGATTCCTTCTTTATGTTCTCTAATGCCATATACCAACACAGTGCAGAGTAGCTACCTAAACTCTGTAAGGGAGATAGAGTATCTCGTCAATAGTTTTACATCCTCATTGAAGACAACTTTGGATGCTGTAGCTCCTCTGAAAAAGAGAGCTTTAAATCAGAAGTGCCTGACTCCGTGGTATAACTCACAAACTCGCAGCTTAAAGCAGATAACCCGTAAATTGGAGAGGAAATGGCGTCTCACTAATTTAGAAGATCTTCACTTAGCCTGGAAAAAGAGTCTGTTGCTCTATAAAAAAGCCCTCCGTAAAGCTAGGACATCTTTCTACTCATCACTAATTGAAGAAAATAAGAACAACCCCAGGTTTCTTTTCAGCACTGTAGCCAGGCTGACAAAGAGTCAGAGCTCTATTGAGCTGAGTATTCCATTAACTTTAACTAGTAATGACTTCATGACTTTCTTTGCTAACAAAATTTTAACTATTAGAGAAAAAATTACTCATAACCATCCCAAAGACGTATCGTTATCTTTGGCTGCTTTCAGTGATGCCGGTATTTGGTTAGACTCTTTCTCTCCGATTGTTCTGTCTGAGTTATTTTCATTAGTTACTTCATCCAAACCATCAACATGTTTATTAGACCCCATTCCTACCAGGCTGCTCAAGGAAGCCCTACCATTATTTAATGTTTCGATCTTAAATATGATCAATCTATCTTTGTTAGTTGGCTATGTACCACAGGCTTTTAAGGTGGCAGTAATTAAACCATTACTTAAAAAGCCATCACTTGACCCAGCTATCTTAGCTAATTATAGGCCAATCTCCAACCTTCCTTTTCTCTCAAAAATTCTTGAAAGGGTAGTTGTAAAACAGCTAACTGATCATCTGCAGAGGAATGGTCTATTTGAAGAGTTTCAGTCAGGTTTTAGAATTCATCATAGTACAGAAACAGCATTAGTGAAGGTTACAAATGATCTTCTTATGGCCTCGGACAGTGGACTCGTCTCTGTGCTTGTTCTGTTGGACCTCAGTGCTGCTTTTGATACTGTTGACCATAAAATTTTATTACAGAGATTAGAGCATGCCATAGGTATTAAAGGCACTGCGCTGCGGTGGTTTGAATCATATTTGTCTAATAGATTACAATTTGTTCATGTAAATGGGGAATCTTCTTCACAGACTAAAGTTAATTATGGAGTTCCACAAGGTTCTGTGCTAGGACCAATTTTATTCACTTTATACATGCTTCCCTTAGGCAGTATTATTAGAAAGCATTGCTTAAATTTTCATTGTTACGCAGATGATACCCAGCTTTATCTATCCATGAAGCCAGAGGACACACACCAATTAGCTAAACTGCAGGATTGTCTTACAGACATAAAGACATGGATGACCTCTAATTTCCTGCTTTTAAACTCAGATAAAACTGAAGTTATTGTACTTGGCCCCACAAATCTTAGAAACATGGTGTCTAACCAGATCCTTACTCTGGATGGCATTACCCTGACCTCTAGTAATACTGTGAGAAATCTTGGAGTCATTTTTGATCAGGATATGTCATTTAAAGCGCATTTTAAACAAATATGTAGGACTGCTTTTTTGCATTTACGCAATATCTCTAAAATCAGAAAGGTCTTGTCTCAGAGTGATGCTGAAAAACTAATTCATGCATCAATCAGGTCCCATCTTATCTTAGGGACCTCGTAGTACCATATCACCCCAATAGAGCGCTTCGCTCTCAGACTGCAGGCTTACTTGTAGTTCCTAGGGTTTGTAAGAGTAGAATGGGAGGCAGAGCCTTCAGCTTTCAGGCTCCTCTCCTGTGGAACCAGCTCCCAATTCAGATCAGGGAGACAGACACCCTCTCTACTTTTAAGATTAGGCTTAAAACTTTCCTTTTTGCTAAAGCTTATAGTTAGGGCTGGATCAGGTGACCCTGAACCATCCCTTAGTTATGCTGCTATAGACGTAGACTGCTGGGGGGTTCCCATGATGCACTGTTTCTTTCTCTTTTTGCTCTGTATGCACCACTCTGCATTTAATCATTAGTGATCGATCTCTGCTCCCCTCCACAGCATGTCTTTTTCCTGGTTCTCTCCCTCAGCCCCAACCAGTCCCAGCAGAAGACTGCCCCTCCCTGAGCCTGGTTCTGCTGGAGGTTTCTTCCTGTTAAAAGGGAGTTTTTCCTTCCCACTGTAGCCAAGTGCTTGCTCACAGGGGGTCGTTTTGACCGTTGGGGTTTTACATAATTATTGTATGGCCTTGCCTTACAATATAAAGCGCCTTGGGGCAACTGTTTGTTGTGATTTGGCGCTATATAAAAAAATTGATTGATTGATTGATTGATTGATTTGATCAACAAAAACAAGCATAATTCAAAGTTCCTGTTCTACACTGTGGCAACACTGGAAATTATTAATCTCTCATTAACTTCTGGATCTGTTCTTAAATGTTTCAATTCTGCAGTGATTAAACCATTACTTAAGAAACCTAATCTTGACCCTAGTGTATTGACAAACTATTGGCTGATATCAAATCTATCATTTTGCTCTAAAATTCTGGAAAAAGTGGTGTCACGGCAGCTTGTAGACTATCTTACTGAGAATAATCTCTTTGCGCCACTGCAGTCTGCTTTTAGAAAATATCATTCCACAGAGACGGCTCTCACTAAAGTGGTGAATGATCTTCTGCTTACAATGGATTCGGACACCACTACGGTTCTGTTGCTGTTAGATCTCAGTGCTGCGTTGATACCGTGGATCATCATATTCTACTTGATAGATTGGAAAAAACATTTTGGGATTACTGGGAGTGCCCTTTCATGGCTGACGTTTATCTTAGGCCCCCTGCTTTTCTCCTTTTATATAGCTCCCCTTGGGCACATATTGTGGTGTTTTGGGATTACCTTTCACTGCTATGCTAATGATACTCAGTTATACATGCCGATAACTTCTGGCAGTCTCATACACATAAAGTCCCTAGAGGATTGCCTTGCATCAGTGATAAGTTGGATGTCCAGAAATTTCCTACTTTTAAACTCTGACAAGACTGAAATGATGGTTTTTGGTCCAGTGAGAGATCAGCATCAATTTGACCAGTTAACGCTTAGCCTACGCTCATGTGTCATACATCACACTGACAAAGTGAGGGACCTTGGGGTGATTTTTGATCCTATGGTGTCCTTTGATCTCCACAATAGAGATATTACGAGGACTGCTTTCTTCCACCTGCGAAATATAGTGAAGATTCATCTCATCCTGTCTATGGCTGATGCTGAGACCCTGATTCATGGATTTGTTTCTTCTAGATTGGACTACTGCAATGTTCTATTTTCTGGTTTACTGCAGTCCAGCATTAGGGCTCTCCAATTGGTTCAAAATGCTGCTGCCAGACTTTTGACATGAAGCAGAAAGTTTGACCACGTTACACCCATTTTGGCGTCTCTTCACTGGCTTCCTGTCCCTGTGAGATCAGATTTTAAGGTTCTGCTACTAGCCTATAAAATTATTCACGGACTAGCACTTCCCTACTTTATCAGGACTGGTTCCACAGAAAAGCTGGACACAAATGCAGGACTTGATAACAGAGCTCTGTGAGTAAAAACAGTTTACTGGAGCAGTAAACAGGGTCCGGTACACAAAAAGGCAGTCCAACAAGAGCAGAAATATTTGGAACATCAGGCTTAGGCATGGTCTATAATACAGGCAGGTGGTCAAAACACACGAGAGGCAAGCAGGTCAGGAATACACAAAAACAGAGCTCGAGAGAAGGCACAAGGCACATCAACCTGGCGATGGAATAAGGAAAACAGAGGAGCTTAAATACACCCAGGTGATGACGTGCTGATTGGAAGCAGGTGTGCGTGGAACGCACCAGAAAGATTGTGTGGCCAGAGAGAGACGAAACACCCACCACCAAGAGCCAGAAGAGACAGACAAGAGACAAAGGGACAGGCAGACCCAAATGGGAAAAACCCCCACAAGAAAAGCAGGCGAACAATACAAAAGCAATCAAAACACCACAATAGCTCACATCTTGACAGTACCCCCCCACGAGCAGAAGACTGAGCCGCGTGAAAGTCACGAATAAGACCGGGGTCCAAGATGAAGCGGGAGGGAACCCATGACCACTCCTCTGGGCCGTACCCCTCCAAATCAACCAAGTATTGAAAACCATGGCTCCGACGATGGGAGGCAAGAAGCCGCAGCACAGTGAAAACAGGCCCCTCCTCCCACGCACCGGGGCGGGAGGCGGGGGAACGGCTGGAGGGCACAGAGAACTGGATTTAACAGGCTTAACCTGACTGACATGGAAAGTGGGATGAATACACATGGAACTGGGCAATCGAAGACAGACAGAGATGAGATTGATGACCTTAGACACAGGAAAAGGGCCGACAAATCTAGGAGCGAATTTGCGCGGCACCCCACAGAGTGGCAAATGCCGGGTGTAGGCAGGGGCAGAAGACCACTTATGGCCAGCAGCCAGCTTGTAAATGGTGGAAGATCGGCAAAAGGCGCGATGAACCCACTCCCAGATTCGCCGGCACCAAGTGATCAAGCTGAGGGTGGATGGAACGGGGGACTGAAGAGTTGTGGATGAGAACAAAGAGGGCTGATGACCAAAGACGACATGAAATGGAAAATAACCGGATGAGACAGAAGGCAAACTATTGTGTGCTAATTCAATCCAAGCTAACTGTGATGACCAGGTAGATGGGTGTTGTGAACACAAAATCCTAAGCCCCTTCTCCAACTCCTGATTAAAACGTTCAGTCTGACCGTTAGCTTGTGGATGATACCCAGAAGTGAGACTGGAGGTAGCCCCGAGGAGACGGTAGAACTCCCTCCAAAATCCAGCGATGAACTGAGGACCCCGGTTGGAGACAATATCCTGCGGGAAACCATCAATCAATCAATCAATCAATCAATTTTATTTATATACCGCCAAATCACAGCAAACAGTTGCCCCAAGGCGCTTTATATTGTAAGGCAAGGCCATACAATAATTACGTAAAAACCCCAGTGGTCAAAACGACCCCCTGTGAGCAAGCACTTGGCGACAGTGGGAAGGAAAAACTCCCTTTTAACAGGAAGAAACCTCCAGCAGAACCAGGGTCAGGGAGGGGCAGTCTTCTGCTGGGACTGGTTGGGGCTGAGGGAGAGAACCAGGAAAAAGACATGCTGTGGAGGGGAGCAGAGATCAATCACTAATGATTAAATGCAGAGTGGTGCATACAGAGCAAAAAGAGAAAGAAACACTTAGTGCATCATGGGAACCCCCCAGCAGTCTAAACCTTATAAGTAAGAAGAAGAATTTTAAATTCTATTCTAGAATTAACAGGAAGCCAATGAAGAGAGGCCAATATGGGTGAGATATGCTCACAACCATGAAGACGGAATACGTGAGTAAGCATAACCTCAGCTAGTTTTTTGGCAGAAGGTAACTTAAGTAAAGGCACGAAATGACACATCTTGGATAAATGATCAACTACAGTCAAAATGACAGTGTGTCCCTTTGATGGTGAAAGTCCAGTGACAAAGTCTACAGAGATGTGAGTCCAAGGTTGTCTAGGTATAGAGAGAGGCAATAACATACTGGCTGGTGGACGTGTGGAGGATTTATGCACTGCGCAAACCTGACAGGCATTCACAAACTCTGTAACATCTGTGACCATACGTGGCCACCAGAAACGTTGTTGTAACACGTATAGTTTTCTTTATTCCTGGATAGCAAGCAAAACGGCTGCTGTGTCCCCAGTTAATCACCTCCCCCCTGAGCGAAGCCGGAAAGAACAACTTGCCTGGTAGACATTCAGCGGGTATGCATTCCGTCTCTAGAGCAGCTTTCACCTGGGATTCTATTTCCCAGGTTATGGCAGAGATGAAACAAGAAGGTGGAAGAATGTTGCCAGGATCAGATAAGGCATCAGGACCATCATATTGTCTCGACAGCGCATCAGGTTTACCGTTCTTAGTGCCAGGTCAATAGGCGATGACGAAGTCAAAACGACTGAAAAATATAGCCCACCGGGCCTGACGAGCGTTAAGCCATTTCGCTTTTCTTAAATACGCTAAATTCTTATGGTCAGTATACACAATAAATGGCATTTGTGGCCCCTCCAGCCAGTGACACCACTCCTCCAAGGCCGCTTTGATCGCTAGCAGTTCGCGATCACCAATGCAGTAATTACGCTCTGCGGAAGACAACTTGCGGGACAGATAAGCGGGATGAAGCCTTTTGTCGGAGGGATTCATTGGGCACAACATTTCCCCCACACCGACGTCAGAAGCATCGACTTCGACCACGAACTGCCGTGCGGGGTCAGGAAGGAGTAGCACGGGTGCTGACGTAAAGCATTGTTTTAGGACCTTGAAGGCCTCGTCACATTCCGGGGTCCACTTGAACGCCTGTAGGGACAAGGTCAGATTATGCAGTGGAGCAGCGACCGTACTGAAATTTCGGATGAACTTACGGTAAAAGTTCGCAAAGCCCAGAAACCTCTGAACCTCCTTACAGTTCGTCAGAACCGCCCACTCGCGTACTGCCACCACTTTAACTGGGTCCATCTGAATCCTCCTTTCTGAGATTACAAACCCTAAAAAAGATACAGTTGGTCTATGGAATTCACATTTTTCTGCCTTAACATACAGATCATTGTGCAACAGGGTTTGCAGGACTGTGCACACATGCTGGGCGTGGGTCTTGAGATCAGGGGAAAAGATCAGGATGTCATCTAAATAAACAAACACAAATTTATTCAAAAAGTCATGTAAAATCAATCAATCAATCAATTTTATTTATATAGCGCCAAATCTGAAAAACTGACTTAAGTGCTTGCAAGTCTACTCCATTTTCTAAAGTAAACGGAGAAAGAAATAGAAAGATTAGATTTGTGTGACACCCTGATTTGGTTTATAGAGGAATAGTTAGTTTTGTGTTGTGTTTTGTTTTGTTTTTTTTAGGTCTGCCTTTGCTTTGTCTTCTCCTCTCTGTTCACCAGCCTGTCTCACAGGCTGCGCAGAGTGACTGTGGTGTCCACCAGTGTCCTTGATGTCCCTGCTGTCTCACGGCCCAGCCTCCCCCGCCAGCTCCTGCAGCTGGGGACTGTGTGTAAAACACCATTAACCACATTTTGGAAAACAGCCGGTGCGCTGGGGAGCCTGAAAGGCATCACTAGATATTTGTAATGACCGGTGGGAGTGTTAAATGCCGTTTTCCACTCATCTCTTTGTTTGATCCTGACCAAGTGGTAAGCATTACGTAAGTCTAATTTAGTAAAAATCCTGGCGCCTTCTAATAACTCAAAGGCAGTAGAGATCAAAGGCAGAGGATAGCGGTTTTTCACAGTGATTTAATTTAAGCCTCGAAAATCAATACATGGCCGAAGTGACTTATCCTTTTTCTCTACAAAGAAGAAACCGCCCCTGCGGGCGACGAAGAGGGACGAATCAAACCTGCATCGAGCGTCTCTTGGATATATTTTGCATTGCGATGCGTTCAGAACCCGACAGAGAAAACAGGTTTTCCCTGCGGCGGACTCGCCCCTGGCAACAGCTCGATCGCACAGTCGTAAACGCGATGATGAGGCAGTGATTTAGCCTTAGCTTTGCTAAATACCAGTGCTAAATCAATCAATCAATCAATTTTTATTTATATAGCGCCAAATCACAACAAACAGTTGCCCCAAGGTGCTTTATATTGTAAGGCAAGGCCATACAATAATTATGTAAAACCCCAACGGTCAAAACGACCCCCTGTGAGCAAGCACTTGGTGACAGTGGGAAGGAAAAACTCCCTTTTAACAGGAAGAAACCTCCAGCAGAACCAGGCTCAGGGAGGGGCAGTCTTCTGCTGGGACTGGTTGGGGCTGAGGGAGAGAACCAGGAAAAAGACATGCTGTGGAGGGGAGCAGAGATCAATCACTAATGATTAAATGCAGAGTGGTGCATACAGAGCAAAAAGAGAAAGAAACACAGTGCATCATGGGAACCCCCCAGCAGTCTAAGTCTATAGCAGCATAACTAAGGGATGGTTCAGGGTCACCTGATCCAGCCCTAACTATAAGCTTTACCAAAAGGAAAGTTTTAAGCCTAATCTTAAAAGTAGAGAGGGTGTCTGTCTCCCTGATCTGAATTGGCAGCTGCTCTCTACTGGAGATATGCTCTCTCCTTCTAGTCCCCGTTAGTACTCTAGCTGCAGCATTTTGAATTAACTGAAGGCTTTTTAGGGAACTTTTAGGACAACCTGATAATAATGAATTACAATAGTCCAGCCTAGAGGAAATAAATGCATGAATTAGTTTTTCAGCATCACTCTGAGACAAGACCTTTCTAATTTTAGAGATATTGCGTAATGCAAAAAAGCAGTCCTACATATTTGTTTAATATGCGCTTTGAATGACATATCCTGATCAAAAATGACTCCAAGATTTCTCACAGTATTACTAGAGATCAGGGAAATGCCATCCAGAGTAAGGATCTGGTTAGACACCATGTTTCTAAGATTTGTGGGGCCAAGTACAATAACTTCAGTTTTATCTGAGTTTAAAAGCAGGAAATTAGAGGTCATCCATGTCCTTATGTCTGTAAGACAATCCTGCAGTTTAGCTAATTGGTGTGTGTCCTCTGGCTTCATGGATAGATAAAGCTGGGTATCATCTGCGTAACAATGAAAATTTAAGCAATGCCGGCTAATAATACTGCCTAAGGGAAGCATGTATAAAGTGAATAAAATTGGTCCTAGCACAGAACCTTGTGGAACTCCATAATTAACCTTAGTCTGTGAAGAAGATTCCCCATTACATGAACAAATTGTAATCTATTAGATAAATATGATTCAAACCACCGCAGCGCAGTGCCTTTAATACCTATGGCATGCTCTAATCTCTGTAATAAATTTTATGGTCAACAGTATGAAAAGCAGCACTGAGGTCTAACAGAACAAGCACAGAGATGAGTCCACTGTCCGAGGCCATAAGAAGATCATTTGTAACCTTCACTAATGCTGTTTCTGTACTATGATGAATTCTAAAACCTGACTGAAACTCTTCAAATAGACCATTCCTCTGCAGATGATCAGTTAGCTGTTTTACAACTACCCTTTCAAGAATTTTTGAGAGAAAAGGAAGGTTGGAGATTGGCCTATAATTAGCTAAGATAGCTGGGTCAAGTGATGGCTTTTTAAGTAATGGTTTAATTACTGCCACCTTAAAAGCCTGTGGTACATAGCCAACTAATAAAGATAGATTGATCATATTTAAGATCGAAGCATTAAATAATGGTAGGGCTTCCTTGAGCAGCCTGGTAGGAATGGGGTCTAATAAACATGTTGATGGTTTGGATGAAGTAACTAATGAAAATAACTCAGACAGAACAATCTGAGAGAGTCTAACCAAATACCGGCATCACTGAAAGCAGCCAAAGATAACGATACGTCTTTGGGATGGTTATGAGTATTTTTTTCTCTAATAGTTAAAATTTTATTAGCAAAGAAAGTCATGACGTCATTACTAGTTAAAGTTAAAGGAATACTCGGCTCAATAGAGCTCTGACTCTTTGTCAGCCTGGCTACAGTGCTGAAAAGAAACCTGGGGTTGTTCTTATTTTCTTCAATTAGTGATGAGTAGTAAGATGTCCTAGCTTTACAGAGGGCTTTTTTTATAGAGCAACAGACTCTTTTTCCAGGCTAAGTGAAGATCTTCTAAATTAGTGAGACGCCATTTCCTCTCCAACTTACGGGTTATCTACTTTAAGCTGCGAGTTTGTGAGTTATACCACGGAGTCAGGCACTTCTGATTTAAAGCTCTCTTTTTCAGAGGAGCTACAGCATCCAAAGTTGTCTTCAATGAGGATGTAAAACTATTGACGAGATACTCTATCTCACAGAGTTTAGGTAGCTACTCTGCACTGTGTTGGTATATGGCATTAGGGAACATAAAGAAGGAATCATATCCTTAAACCTAGTTACAGTGCTTTCTGAAAGACTTCTAGTGTAATGAAACTTATTCCCCACTGCTGGGTAGTCCATCAGAGTAAATGTAAATGTTATTAAGAAATGATCAGACAGAAGGGAGTTTTCAGGGAATACTGTTAAGTCTTCAATTTCCATACCATAAGTCAGAACAAGATCTAAGATATGATTAAAGTGGTGGGTGGACTCATTTACATTTTGAGCAAAGCCAATAGAGTCTAATAATAGATTAAATGCAGTGTTGAGGCTGTCATTCTCAGCATCTGTGTGGATGTTAAAATCGCCCCACTATAATTATCTTATCTGAGCTAAGCACTAAGTCAGACAAAAGGTCTGAAAATTCACAGAGAAACTCACAGTAACGACCAGGAGGACGATAGATAATAACAAATAAAACTGGTTTTTGGGACTTCCAATTTGGATGGACAAGACTAAGAGTCAAGCTTTCAAATGAATTAAAGCTCTGTCTGGGTTTTTGATTAATTAATAAGCTGGAATGGAAGATTGCTGCTAATCCTCCACCACGTCCCGTGCTACGAGCATTCTGGCAGTTAGTGTGACTCGGGGGTGTTGACTCATTTAAACTAACATATTCATCCTGCTGTAACCAGGTTTCTGTTAGGCAGAATAAATCAATATGTTGATCAATTATTATATCATTTACTAACAGGGACTTAGAAGAGAGAGACCTAATGTTTAATAGACCACATTTAACTGTTTTAGTCTGTGGTGCAGTTGAAGGTGCTATATTATTTTTTCTTTTTGAATTTTTATGCTTAAATAGATTTTTGCTGGTTATTGGTGGTCTGGGAGCAGGCACCGTCTCTACGGGGATGGGGTAATGAGGGGATGGCAGGGGGAGAGAAGCTGCAGAGAGGTGTGTAACACTACAACTCTGCTTCCTGGTCCCAACCCTGGATAGTCACGGTTTGGAGGGTTTAATAAAATTGGCCAGATTTCTGGAGATGAGAGCTGCTCCATCCAAAGTGGGATGGATGCCGTCTCTCCTAACAAGACCAGGTTTTCCCCAGAAGCTTTGCCAATTATCTATGAAGCCCACCTCATTTTTTGGACACCACTCAGACAGCCAGCAAGTCAAGGAGAACATGCGGCTAAACATGTCACTCCCAGTCTGATTGGGGAGGGGCCCAGAGAAAACTACAGAGTCCGACATTGTTTTTGTAAAGTAACACACGATTCAATGTTAATTTTAGTGACCTCCGGTGGCGTAACTGGGTGGTCATTACTGCTGACGTGAATTACAATCTTACCAAATTACGCTTAGCCTTAGCCAGCAGTTTCAAATTTCCTTCAGTGTCGCCTGCTCTGGCCCCCGGAAGATAATTGACTATGGTTGCTGGTGTCGCTAACTTCACATTTCTCAAAACAGAGTCGCCAATAACCAGAGTTTGATCCTCAGCGGGGTGTGTCGCCAAGTGGGGAAAAAGGGTTAGAAATGTGAACGGGTTGGCGGTGTACACAGGGCTTCTGTTTAGGGCTACACTTCCTCCTCACAGTCACCCAGTCGGCTGCTTTCCCGGCTGCTCGGGATCTGCCAGAGGGAAACTAACGGCGGCTAAGCTACCTTGGTCCGCACCGACTACAGGGGCCTGGCTAGCTGTAGAATTTTCCAAGATGCAGAGCGAGTCTCCAATTCGCCCAGCCTGGCCTCCAAAGGCTACGAATAAGCTACACTTATTACAAGTACCATTACTGCTAAAGGAGGTCGAGGAATAACTAACATTCACACCCAGAGCAGAAAAGTGCGGGAGAGACAGGAGAAGCCTGCCATGCTAAACCGGCTAAGAGCTAGTAGCTGCGTTAAGCTAGCGGATTCCTAAAAACACACAAAGTGATAATGTGTAAATAATTTAGAGGTGATTCAGCAGAGGGAGTGCTTTAGTTAAGGCACATGAAGATTACACTGTGAAGCAAATCGTTATCTAGTAACTAGCCTAATCTAAATGCGCAGTATAAACATCTAACAGATACAGAAAAACACCGCTGTGCTCCGGAACAGGAAGTGATACAATACCGCAGTGAGAGCCAACACCAGTAGAGGCAAGCAAGAGCCAAAGTCATGATAAATCATGATAACAGGAAGGTACTCCCTCCAGATCAAGAGTACCATTAGATGGAGGTGTAGGAATTTTTATCAAACAATTTTTGAGCAAGGAGACCCGCATGAAATTACTGTCCCATTGACCCAGTCGAAAATGGGACTGTGTTGTTGCAGCCAGGGATGCCCCAGAATAACAGAATGAGTCATCTTGTCTAAGACAAAGAAGCTGATTGACTCCACATGGTTCTCATTGACAGTTAAGCAGACTGAGTGTGGTGAGTAATTTGTCCCATATCCACAGCCTTCACCACCAGAGGTCGTGAGAGGCGGTAGAATTTGAGGTGCAGGGATCTGGCGATAGAAGATAATATAAGATTGGCGTCAGACCCAGAATCCACAATAGCGGGCACTGAAACGGAGGACAGATCAGATTCGAAATTAGCAGAAATAGAATTCTGAGAAACCGAGGAAGAAATTGAATTTTGACTCACGGGGTCCAGGATGAAGCGGGAGGGAACCCACGACCGCTCCTCGGGGCCGTACCCCTCCAAATCAACCAAATATTGAAAACTGCAGGAGGCAAGAAGCCGCCGCACAGAGAAAACAGCCCCCCTCCCCCATGCACTGGGGGGAACGGCTGGAGGGCACAGAGAACTGGATTTAAGGGGCTTAACCTGACTGACATGGAAAGTGGGATGAATACGCATGGAACTGGACAATCAAAGACGGACAGAGACGGGATTGATGACCTTAGACACAGGAAAAGGGCCGACAAACCTAGGAGATGAGGTGCTGATTGGAAGCAGGTGTGCGTGGAATGCACCAGAAAGGGGGGTGGCCAGAGAGAGAAGAAACACCCACACCAAGAGCCAGAAGAGACAGACAAGAGAGAAAGGGACAGCCAGACCCAAATGGGAAAAACTCCCACAAGAAAGCAGGTGAACAATACAAAAGCAATCAAAACACCACAATAGCTCACATCCTGACATACTTAGCTGACAAAATTAAACCCTACATACCGGCCTGCAAAGTTTCATCTTCATCGCAAGGTTGTATCTTTATAGTTATGGACAGATTTTCTTGGATGGTCCACTTCATTCCTCTTCCAAAGCAGACAGCTGAGGTGTGATTACAGCATGTTTTCTACCTGCATGGGCTCCCATCACATGTCATGGCTGATCCTGGACCTCGGTTATTTCTGGTTTTCAGAAGACGTTCTGCAGGCAGATTGCCACATCGGTCAGTCTTTCCTCGCAGTACCATCCCAATCCAATGGCCAGACAGAGTAGTATAATCAGGTGCTGGAGATGGTTTAATGTTGGTTAGGGTTAGGGTTGAGCAGCTTGTAGGTGGAATTTGCCCACAACTTGTTCCCTGTCCCCTCCATTGGGTTGCCACCATTCTGATGTGCCTATGATGATTAGCCCCCATTCTTCCCTGAGTCAGAGGATGAGGTGGTGGCACTATCTGCTAATGTGTCAAGCCTGGGTGGCTCTCTTGCTGAGGTACCAGTGGATGGCTGACAGGCATCATTCTGTAGGCTGACCCACATGGATGGATAGTGGGTTTGACTTTCTACTGGAACTCCCCCCATTGGCCCTTGTAGGAAGCACCCCCTTTGATTTGCCTCTTTCTCATTTCTAAGGTTCTTATTTGTGTTGCTGTTGTTGTTTCAATGCTTCTTCTTCATCCCGTTTTCTATGTCCTGTGTGTCAGGCCTCCTGTGTGTTTTTTAATGTTCCTGTTGCTGGCCTTTCCTGTTTGACCCTGGTTTTGTCTTCTAGCCTGCTCTCTTCTGTATTCTGACCTCCTGCCTATCTTATGATCTACAGTAGTCCCTCGTTTATCGCGGGAATTACGTTCCAAAAATAACCCGCGATAAGCGAAATCCGTGAAGTAGTCAGCGTTATTTTTTGCAATTATTATAGATGTTTAAGGTTGTAAAACCCCTCACTACACACTTTATACACTTATCTCAAACAGGCATTAACATTTTCTCATTTTCTCTCCTGTGTAAACACTCTCTTTTTCTTCTGGGTGAGAAGATTAAAACAGACACACGCAGAACTCTCCCTTCGCTCACTGCCTCCGGTGGTATTGATGCGGGACCCGTAAAGAATCCAAGTCCTCTCTCAGTGGCCACGGAGCTCTGCGGCTGCGGTCAACATCCGCATCAAAACAGTAAGCGTAGTCTCTGGACCTGTTGCCAGATTTGGCACAGCTCTGCACAGCAGACAGTAAGGCGGTGTGAGTGGCATGCTGCTGCGTTTACCGTGTCCGCAGACTCAGTAAGTGCATCTGAAGCAGTGAGAGCAATCGCAGTGATGCCGACCGGTGCTGCGACCAGCCCGCTGATAAGGACGCAGAACACAATGCGCTGTTAAAAAAAGCATGCAAAATTGCTCTAAAAAAATCTGCAAAACTGCAAGGCCGTGAAAGGTGAACCACGTTATAGCGAGGGACCACTGTACTTCAGAATTTTGTCCTCGATGTATCATGTACAGACTGATATTCCTGTGATGCCCATCTCTGGACATTAATTAAAGCATTTTGTAGTTAGCCTAACATGTAGTTCTCTGCTCAGGAAGCTCAGTCTTACAGTCAGTAGGACCCAAGTTTGCCCATATTTTTTTGCATTTACGCATATCTCTAAAATTAGAAAGGTGTTGTCTCAGAGTGATGCTGAAAAACTAATTCATGCATTTATTTCCTCTAGCTGGACTATTGTAATTCATTATTATCAGGTTGTCCAAAAGTTCCCTAAAAAGCCTTCAGTTAATTCAAAATGCTGCAGCTAGAGTACTGACGGGGACTAGAGGAGAGAGCATATCTCACCCATTGATTGGCCTCTCTTCATGGCTTCCTGTTAATTCTAGAAGAATTTAAATTTCTTCTTCTTACTTATAAGGTTTTGAATAATCAGGTCCCATCTTATCTTAGGGACCTCGTAGTACCATATCACCCCAATAGAGCGCTCGCTCTCAGACTGCAGGCTTACTTGTAGTTCCTAGGGTTTGTAAGAGTAGAATGGGAGGCAGAGCCTTCAGCTTTCAGGCTCCTCTCCTGTGGAACCAGCTCCCAATTCAGATCAGGAGACAGACACCCTCTCTACTTTTAAGATTAGGCTTAAAACTTTCCTTTTTGCTAAAGCTTATAGTTAGGGCTGGATCAGGTGACCCTGAACCATCCCTTAGTTATGCTGCTATAGACGTAGACTGCTGGGGGTTCCCATGATGCACTGTTTCTTTCTCTTTTTGCTCTGTATGCACCACTCTGCATTTAATCATTAGTGATCGATCTCTGCTCCCCTCCACAGCATGTCTTTTTCCTGGTTCTCTCCCTCAGCCCCAACCAGTCCCAGCAGAAGACTGCCCCTCCCTGAGCCTGGTTCTGCTGGAGGTTTCTTCCTGTTAAAAGGGAGTTTTTCCTTCCCACTGTAGCCAAGTGCTTGCTCACAGGGGGTCGTTTTGACCGTTGGGGTTTTACATAATTATTGTATGGCCTTGCCTTACAATATAAAGCGCCTTGGGGCAACTGTTTGTTGTGATTTGGCGCTCTATAAAAAAATTGATTGATTGATATGCTGCTTCCTGTGAGCAGGAAGTCAGTGATCTGCCTGCAGGTGGTGTTGGGCACGCCAAGCTGAGAGAGCGTGTACTGCAGCAGGGCCGGGATGATCATATTGTGAGCTGAGGTTCACAAACAGAATCCTGATGTTGGAGAATGAAGTGGAGTGCCGTGTTGACAGCGTCATCTACAGACCTGTTGGCTCTGTAGGCGAACTGCAGGGGATCCAGGAGTGGGTCAGAGATGGCCTTGATGTGTGAGAACAAGGTGCTCAAAAGTCTTCATCACCACAGAGGTCCGGGTGATGGGTCTGTAGTCATTAAGTCCTGAAGGTCTTTGTTTTTTGAAGATGGGGATGATGGTGGAGGCCTTGAAGCATGCTGGCACCTGGCATGTCTACAGTGAGGTGTTAAAGATGTCTGTGAACACCGGAGATAGTTGGTCTGCACAACTCTGCAGTATGGATGGGGAGACAGAGTCACGTTCGGCTGCTTTGCATGGGTCCTGTCTCTTGAACAGATTGTTGACATCCCTTTCATGAATGGAGAGGGGTGTGGTGGAGAGGAAGTGGGGGGGGGGGCTGCTGTGAGCAGTTGTATTGGTGGAGCACATCCCAGCTGGAGAGTTAGGAGGTGCTGGTGGGTTGGAGCAGATTGTTGTTATGGGGGATGGTAATAGGACTATCCCATTGTCTTTCAAATCTGCAGTAAAACTCATTCAGCTGGTTTGCCAGACAAGGGTCCTTTGCAGAGTTGGTGGGGGTTGGTTTGTAGTTCGTGATCTGTCTGAAGCCCCTTTCACACTGGCATATTCATAGAGCTGTGTATTGCAGCGTTGTTTCATTTAACCCTCTGGGGTCCGAGGGCATTTTTTGGACAGTTCACTCGCCTGGCATAAATGTTTTATTATTGCTATTATCAGCTCTCCCTGCATCCCAATCAAGTTTTCTCTTTTTCAGGACAACCTGTGCTTTCAGAATATATATGTTTTTTGTTGTTTATGTGTAAAAAGGTTTGCAATCAAAAATAGGCAAGGAAAAAACTAAAGTGAAAATTAGGGTTAGGGTTAGGGTTTGGCAAGGAAAAAATAAAGCAAAAAATAATTTTCCACACCCATTTATTCAAACACAGCAAACTATAATAACAGTTTTGACACTTTAAAGGTAATTTGAGGTCTTGTGCGAAAGACTGTACAACAAAAAGGTTCAAACAATAAACACAAATGCACATTTGAACAATATATACAAAATGGTCTATGCTTTTTTTTCCATTGATATGGTAAACAGTGCTTTACACAGAGAAAGCAACAGAGTTATCCAGTAACATTCACATGCAAACTAGTGGAGCAATCTTGATAGTTGCACACTCTTTGTTTGAGCACGTGAGATTGTCATCAGAGGCTCTCTGTCTGCTTTCACTGATCGCTGTGCGTAATGGCGCAGGGCGCACTGAGTATGTACTAATATTATGTACTCATTGGAGCACCCAGGGGGCTATTCAAACGGGCCAACTAGTACCACACCACTCCTGAAATCTTTGGCTTTTCACGTGAGGTAAATCTGCCCTACGACTGGATTTTGGAAAACCATGTGACGGCGAACCAATTCTGATTGGACACTCACATTGCGCACGTCATCACACACAGCTTCTATGAGGAGTACAAAGATGGCCAATGGCTGGCTCGAAAGTCAGCGGAGTTAACTTTTCAGCAAAAAAAGGTAAGTTTCTATCTCATATCATTCAAACGTTTTTTTGTTTTGTTTTTTTGTAATTCAATTTTTATTACTTTATGACTTTAAAACAGTAAAACCAACACAACCAACACACACACATGGACAAGAACAAACCCACTACCTACAGTAAATTGTTAACAACAAGAAAAAGGGGAGAAGAAAAAAAAGGGGGGGGGTTGGGTGTGTGGCGGGAGAGATATATATACCACGAGTCCCAGGTTAATGTTCTCCAACTCTTCCGCTCTCCTCCCCAGTCACCTCTCCCCTCCACTTC
This sequence comes from Thalassophryne amazonica, assembly GCF_902500255.1. NCBI lineage: Eukaryota > Metazoa > Chordata > Actinopteri > Batrachoidiformes > Batrachoididae > Thalassophryne > Thalassophryne amazonica. The sequence goes on along the minus strand of NC_047119.1, from coordinate 76,201,606 downwards.
ACAGCCAAGATCTTTTACAGTCTGAGTATTTCATCCTTCACATGAAAATCAAACTACTACATTTCACGTATCACCCATTTTGTAAGTGGTTCAAATAGGGCCCCATAATTTCAAAAACACCTCCTCTTGGTCATTCAGTCTAAAAGTCAACCGTTCATAGTTGGCCATTTTGGTCATTTCTTCTAACCATTCATTGATTGGACATTTTTTGATTTCCAGTGTCTAAGGATGATCCTACAACCTGTCACAAGGGCCAATTTACACCATAGGTTCTGCTGACCGGATAACCTCCTTTCACCTATCAAACCTAAAATACACAAGGCGGGGCCCTGAGGCATATCTATCTCCAGAACTTTGTTGATAACTAATATTATCTTTTTCCAAAGGTTCTGTGTCATTTCACACTCATACAGCATGTGTACAAGTGTTCCCTCCCACCTCTCACATCTCCAGCATAACTCCGAGTCACAGAGCTTTAACCTTGCCATCTTACTGGGGGTCCAATACATTCTATGTATAATTTTGTACATAATTAAGCAGTCTGTGTCTCTCTTGATATCTTATGCCAAGACGTAGTAATTCTTCCCACGTCTCCCCACGATCTCACCCCCTAAATCCTTCTCCATGCCCCTTAAGAGCCTCAAGTTTGGGTGGATGAGATTTCTCATGAGACTATAATATTTAGATGCCCCACCTTTACCCCCGGTTAATCTGCATTATCTTTTGTACTCGGATTGAGTACTAGTGGAAGTTTTTGTGTTTGTTGCAATATACAGCTTTGTAACTGCAATACTTCCAGAAATCCTGTTTGGGGAGTTTGTATTTACTAGCCAATTGCTGAAAGGACATTAAGTTTGTCACCCTCAAAAACATCTCCAACATATATAATCCCTGTTATAGCCCATGATTTCCAATACAAGTTTTTTTCCCTAATTTCAGCTGCGTATTATGCCAAAGGGGTGACTGTTAGTAAAAAAGGGGTCAGAGCCAATAATATCATGTGATCTTTGCCAAGTTTCTTTGGCGAATACAGTAACGGATTACCAGACGGACTTTCACCTCCAGTTTGAGAGATAAAAGCTTGCAATGGAATAGGCTCCGTCAGTTCCTTTTCAATCAGAACCCAGCCAGGGGCTTGGGCTTCTGTACTGTCTATTTTAGCCAACTGGTTGAGAGAGAAGGCATAATGATACCAATCCATTCTTGGAAGATTGAGACCTCCATCTTCAATTGCAGCATTCATCTTATTTCTGTTTAAACCACGTCTTTTGCCTCCCCATAAAAAAAAATTACTGCTATGTTGAATTTTTTAAGTAACGGGGGATGGGAGACTTATGGGTAGCAAGTGCAAAATATAGTTAATTTGTGGGATAATCATCATTTTCAGGACATTTATTCTACCCAGCAGAGATAGTCCTGATTTAGCCCAATTCTGTAAAGTGTTCTCAATTTTTTATCAGGGTGGGAAGTAAATTTTCTGTCATAATATCTTTAAACCTGGTGTGAGTTTATCCCCAAGTACACCAAACCTGAAGGGAGCCAGTTAAACTGCCAATTCTGTCTAATACTTGGTGGGCATAGTCTAGACAGTGGCATTGCCTCAGATTTTCCCCAGTTTATTTTATAGCCTGAAAGAATAGAGAAAGTATCAATTAAAGACAAAATTTGAGGAACCGCTGTCTCTGGATTTGAAGTCACTAACAGAATATCATCTGCATAAAGAAATAGTTTGTGCTCAATTTTCCAGCTAAAATACCCTTCTTCCTGATGGCTGTTGCTATGGGTTCCAGTGCCAGTGCAAAATGCAGAGGGCTCAGGGGACAGCCCTGTCTTGTACCCCGGAATAAAGGGAAACAGGAGGATAAATTCCCATTCGTCAAAACCGAGGCCTTGGGATTACAGTATAGGAGACTAACCAAATTTATAAAGGAGGGACCTAATCCAAACCTGTTTAGTGTTCTGAACAAGTAAGTCCACTCCACTCTATCAAAAGCTTTCTCTGCATCTAAAGAGAAAGCCACTATGGGTTCAGTGTAGTTCCTTGCCTGCCAGATTAGGTGTAGTAATCTGCGTACGTTATCTGCTGAAGACCTTCCTCTAATAAACCCTACCTGATCCAGATGAATCAGGTTGGGTAAATGTACCTCTAGCCTCCTGGCTAATACCTTGGCCAGTATTTTAGCATCTACATTTATAAGAGACACTGGGTGATAATTTCCACACTGTTGTGGGCTTTTACCTTTCTTATGTATCAAGGTTATTACTGTAAATTGCATGCTCTCTGGCATATTACCCCTCTTATTGCATCTCAAAAAACTATCACTAGCCTTGGTGTTAGTAGGTCCACAAATTCTTTATAAAAATCTATTGGCAGCCCATCATTTCCAGGAGCTTGGTCTTAGCCATTGTATACGACGGCGTGGGCCCCAGAGGTTTAAATATGCCCGAAATGCGCGTGTACTCAGCCTTTTTCCATGTTCATAGATCTGCTTGCAGCTGCGTGTATTTGCTTTTTAATGTCTGTACACAGTCGCATGTTGCCGCTATTTAAACCTAGTTCCTTCCTGCTGGCTGCACTTGGAAAACAGTGGACTGTATCATGACCTTTTTACAGTTTCATTACTGCCACATATGTAGCCAAAGCTGCTATTTTCTGCCTCTGTGGAGGTGCGCTCTGTTCTCTACTGCACGGTGTGGTGCACATCAGAAACACAGTCATTTAACCTTCTTCTTCTTCTTCTTCTTCTCATTATTATTATTATTATTATTATCTATTTTTTGTCTTGGTGGATCATTTTCATTGTGTCCAGAAGCTGCTGAGTCTGGCTGTGGTAAAGGCTGCTGTGAATGAAGCGCTGTGACTCTAAACTTTTAAACTGTTATTGTCTGGACGCAGGTTGAGGAGCGGTCCAGCGTCTGACTGAACCAGCGCTAAATAGCCAGAAGCAGTTCCAAAAGAAACAAATTTATTTTTCTTCCCACTGTGCTATACACAAAATACAAAATAAATGAGTCTGGTGGGGTGAAGAGGCGGCGCGCTCTCTCAGCGCCTCAACAGATCGGAGCCTGAACGTTCTGGACTCAGGAGTTCCTGGGACACCCCCCAGGTGGCTTTTCCAAGACTGTACTCTGTGAAGGAGGAACAGAGATGAGGTTATTCAGTACTTTTATCAAGAAAAACTATTTAGAGGCACACTTATCAGCAACACGTTCAGGACTGATTTCAGGCTTAATTCAGAAGAACAGCTGCTCACAGCTTGTGGAGGATTATCAATCCGCACGCCACAGCCGTGAGGAGCAAACGAGACGATTCTCTTCAATACTTAATTTTAGCTGCGCAACAACGCCACGTATATTCACAGATAAGCTTATAAGGATAATCACCTCTGACGTGTGCTGACAGCGCTTGCCTCTCACCCTCGTCCTCCTTCACAGGCGCAATGTCAGCTTCTGGAGCGGCCCTCAGCATCCTCAAACGGTCGTCACACGGTCGTATTCTCCGGCACTTAAGCCCAGATCACTGCTGGCTTAAATGCAGTTCAAACACAAAAGCCACAAAACAGTGTCCAGCCAAGCCCCCCAATACACAACATAAACCTCCAGTTGCTACGATCAGGTCCACTGATTTGATCAGACCTCATCGATCAGGACATCTGATGAGCGCACCGTCATGCAGCGACAAGGCTTTTATTTTAAAGCTGCAGGTGTGTGCTCTGATTTCTCTTCTAGTTTCTTCCTGTGATTGCGGAGCTGCAGCTGGCAATCCCGCGCGAGCTGTCTGTGAGTGGATGTGGAGATGTCCTCTGTGAGGACACTGGATGTGGACATGTCCTCTACCTGGCGATTGGTCTGTGAGCAGGAGTTGACGGACTTTATTTAACACAACCGTGAGAGAACTCATGAGAAGCGCCGAGGAGCTGCAGCCAGGCTGCGTGATTTATAGCTTCGTAACAATGGAGCATAGCAGAAACCATAAATTGGCGTCAGGTAGCTTTATTTTGTGTGGGTGTGGCATCCAGTCACGTTAAGTGCTGTTACATTGCCTCAACTTGCATGAAAACTTCTTCCTTTCTTCATCCAGTTCTCAAAAAATTAATCATGTTTAATTTTTTGCATCCATTTCATGTTGCCCTTTGCATCCCTCAGCGTATTGTGGCTGCAAAACTCGGTGTCATCATGACGCGCATGATGCAACTCTATGTTGGCCTGGTGTGAAAGGGTCTTAACCACCTTCCAAAACCTGTACTTTGTCTCTTCAAAATGTAAAAATCAGGGTCTCAGCATCAGCCATAGACAGGATGGGATGAATCTTCACTATATTTCGCAGGTGGAAGAAAGCAGTCCTCATAATATCTTTAATGTGGAGGTCAAAGGACAACGTAGGATCAAAAATTACCCCAAGGTTCCTCACTTTGTCAGTGTGATGTATGACACACGAGCCTAGGCTAAGAGTTAACTGGTCAAATTGATGCCGATGTCTCACTGGACCAAGAACCATCATTTCAGTCTTATCAGAGTTTAAAAGTAGGAAGTTTCTAGACATCCAGCTTCTCACTGCTGCAAGGCAATCTTCTAAGGATTTTATGTGAACGAGATTACCAGCAGTTATCAGCATGTATAACTGAGTATCATCTGCATTGCAATGATAGATAATCCCAAAATCTGCCCCAAGGGGTGCTATATAAATATTTGTAACATCGTAGCAGTTGGTCTGAAGTCAAATCCCCGAAAATAGCTCAGAAGTATTCATATGTGAATTTCAGTTTACTTTGGGCCAAAGTGGTGCCTGCATTTTGTAATTTACTTTGTGTGTGTGTTCTTTAGTTGAAAGCACGCAGCGCAGAGAGTGAGAGTGCTTCTCCGGGAGGTTCTGTACTGCAGTTCCAGTCTGGCCGAAAGAGTAGCACCAGTCTCCAGCATTTCCACAGACCAGGTAAGCACAGTGCAGACTAGGGGGTGTAGAAGCATTCCCAAGCTAACTGAGAAAAATAAACCCAGCAGTGTGTCCTGGGTTTTCCCCATGGTCTCCTCCCAGTTGGATGTACCTAGAAGACCTCCCTAGGGAGATGACCGGGACCATCGAGGACCAGGGGATGCCTGAACCACCTCAGGTTCAGGCTCTTTTTGATGCATTCTTGCAACAGCTCTACTCCGAGTCTGTCCTGGATATTCAAGCTTATCTCCCTGTCCCAGCATAGCTCAGATAACCAATGGAATCTCATTTCCACTGCTTGTATCTATGACCTTGTTCCTTCTGTCATTATCCAAAGCTCACAGCCATAGGTAAGGATAGAAATGTAAATTGATTGGTAAATCGAGAGTCTTGCCTCCTGGCTCAGCTCTTACTTCATCTAAATGGGCTGCTTTGAAATCCTGTCCATGAACATCACAAACAGGAAGGGGCAGTCCAACACCCACCAGGAACATGTCTGATGTGGTTCCGTATAGAGACAGGCTCATTCATTGCAGCTGTTCTGGTGTCACATAATCATGCAGCACACACACACACACACACACACGACACCTTGAGGGACCTCGTCATATACCTTTTCCAAGTCCATAAAACACACGTTGGCCTTGCTCCCAATCAGACCGGGAGTGACATGTTTAGCCGCATGTTCTCCTTGAATTGCTGGCTGTCTGAGTGGTGTCCAAAAAATGAGGTGGGCTTCGTAGATAATTGGCAAAGCTTCTGGGGAAAACCTGGTCTTGTTAGGAGAGACGGCATCCATCCCACTTTGGATGGAGCAGCTCTCATTTCTAGAAATCTGGCCAATTTTCTTAAATCCTCCAAACCGTGACTATCCAGGGTTGGGACCAGGAAGCAGAGTTGTAGTCTTACACACCTCTCTGCAGCTTCTCTCGCCCTGCCATCCCCTCATTACCCCATCCCCGTAGAGACGGTGCCTGCTCCCAGACTACCAATAACCAGCAAAATCTATTTAAGCATAAAAATTCAAAAAGAAAAAATAATATAGCACCTTCAACTGCACCACAGACTAAAACAGTTAAATGTGGTCTATTAAACATTAGGTCTCTCTCTTCTAAGTCCCTGTTGGTAAATGATATAATAATTGATCAACATATTGATTTATTCTGCCTTACAGAAACCTGGTTACAGCAGGATGAATATGTTAGTTTAAATGAGTCAACACCCCCGAGTCACACTAACTGTCAGAATGCTCGTAGCACGGGCCGAGGTGGAGGATTAGCAGCAATCTTCCATTCCAGCTTATTAATTAATCAGAAACCCAGACAGAGCTTTAATTCATTTGAAAGCTTGACTCTTAGTCTTGTCCATCCAAATTGGAAGTCCCAAACCAGTTTTATTTGTTATTATCTATCGTCCACCTGGTCCGTTACTGTGAGTTTCTCTGTGAATTTCAGACCTTTTGTCTGACTTAGTGCTTAGCTAGATAAGATAATTATAGTGGGCGATTTTAACATCCACACAGATGCTGCAGAATGACAGCCTCAACACTGCATTTAATCTATTATTAGACTCTAATGGCTTTGCTCAAAAGTAAATGAGTCCACCCACCACTTTAATCATATCTTAGATCTTGTTCTGACTTATGGTATGGAAATAGAAGACTTAACAGTATTCCCTGAAAACCTCCCTTCTGTCTGATCATTTCTTAATAACATTTACATTTACTCTGATGGACTACCCAGCAGTGGGGAATAAGTTTCATTACACTAGAAGTCTTTCAGAAAGCGCTGTAACTAGGTTTAAGGATATGATTCCTTCTTTATGTTCTCTAATGCCATATACCAACACAGTGCAGAGTAGCTACCTAAACTCTGTAAGTGAGATAGAGTATCTCGTCAATAGTTTTACATCCTCATTGAAGACAACTTTGGATGCTGTAGCTCCTCTAAAAAAGAGAGCTTTAAATCAGAAGTGCCTGACTCCGTGGTATAACTCACAAACTCGTAGCTTAAAGCAGATAACCCGTAAGTTGGAGAGGAAATGGCGTCTCACTAATTTAGAAGATCTTCACTTAGCCTGGAAAAAGAGTCTGTTGCTCTATAAAAAAGTCCTCTGTAAAGCTAGGACATCTTTCTACTCATCACTAATTGAAGAAAATAAGAACAACCCCAGGTTTCTTTTCAGCACTGTAGCCAGGCTGACAAAGAGTCAGAGCTCTATTGAGCTGAGTATTCCCATTAACTTTAACTAGTAATGACTTCATGACTTTCTTTGCTAACAAAATTTTAACTATTAGAGAAAAAATTACTCAAACCATCCAAAGACGTATCGTTATCTTTGGCTGCTTTCAGTGATGCCGGTATTTGGTTAGACTCTTTCTCTCCGATGTTCTGTCTGAGTTATTTTCATTAGTTACTTCATCCAAACCATCAACATGTTTATTAGACCCCATTCCTACCAGGCTGCTCAAGGATAGTCCTACCATTATTTAATGCTTCGATCTTAAATATGATCAATCTATCTTTGTTAGTTGGCTATGTACCACAGGCTTTAAGGTGGCAGTAATTAAACCATTACTTAAAAAGCCATCACTTGACCCAGCTATCTTAGCTAATTATAGGCCAATCTCCAACCTTCCTTTTCTCTCAAAAATTCTTGAAAGGGTAGTTGTTAAAACAGCTAACTGATCATCTGCAGAGGAATGGTCTATTGAAGAGTTTCAGTCAGGTTTTAGAATTCATCATAGTACAGAAACAGCATTAGTGAAGGTTACAAATGATCTTCTTATGGCCTCGGACAGTGGGACTTATCTCTGTGCTTGTTCTGTTAGACCTCAGTGCTGCTTTGATACTGTTGACCATAAAATTTTATTACAGAGATTAGAGCATGCCATAGGTATTAAAGGCACTGCGCTGCGGTGTTTTGAATCATATTTATCCAATAGATTACAATTTGTTCATGTAAATGGGGACTCTTCTTCACAGACTAAAGTTAATTATGGAGTTCCACAAGGGTCTGTGCTAGGACCACTTTTATTTCACTTTATACATGCTTCCCTTAGGCAGTATTCTTAGACGGTATTGCTTAAATTTTTCATTGTTACGCAGATGATACCCAGCTTTATCTATCCATGAAGCCAGAGGACACACCACAATTAGCTAAACTGCAGGATTGTCTTACAGACATAAAGACATGGATGACCCTAATTTCCTGCTTTTAAACTCAGATAAACTGAAGTTATTGTACTGGCCCCACAAATCTTAGAAACATGGTGTCTAACCAGATCCTTACTCTGGATGGCATTACCCTGACCTCTAGTAATACTGTGAGAAATCTTGGAGTCATTTTTGCTCAGGATATGTCATTCAAAGCGCATATTAAACAAATATGTAGGACTGCTTTTTTGCATTTATGCAATATCTCTAAAATCAGAACGGTCTTGTCTCAGAGTGATGCTGAAAAAACTAATTCATTGCATTTATTTCCCTCTAGGCTGGACTATGTAATTCATTATTATCAGGTTGTCCTAAAAGTTCCCTATAAAGCCTTCAGTTAATTCAAAATGCTGCAGCTAGAGTACTGACTGGGACTAGAAGGAGAGAGCATATCTCACCCATATTGGCCTCTCTTCATTGGCTTCCTGTTAATTCTAGAATAGAATTTAAAATTCTTCTTCTTACTTATAAGGTTTTGGAATAATCAGGTCCCATCATTATCTTAGGGACCTCGTAGTACCATATCACCCCAATAGAGCGCTTCGCTCTCAGACTGCAGGCTTACTTTTAAGGTGGCAGTAATTAAACCATTACTTAAAAAGCCATCACTTGACCCAGCTATCTTAGCTAATTATAGGCCAATCTCCAACCTTCCTTTTCCTCTCAAAAATTCTTGAAAGGGTAGTTGTAAAACAGCTAACTGATCATCTGCAGAGGAATGGTCTATTTGAAGAGTTTCAGTCAGGTTTTAGAATTCATCATAGTACAGAAACAGCATTAGTGAAGGTTACAAATGATCTTCTTATGGCCTCGGACAGTGGACTCATCTCTGTGCTTGTTCTGTTAGACCTCAGTGCTGCTTTTGATACTGTTGACCATAAAATTTTATTACAGAGATTAGAGCATGCCATAGATATTAAAGGCACTGCGCTGCGGTGTTTTGAATCATATTTATCCAATAGATTACAATTTGTTCATGTAAATGGGGAATCTTCTTCACAGACTAAAGTTAATTATGGAGTTCCACAAGGTTCTGTGCTAGGACCAATTTTATTCACTTTATACAGCTTCCCTTAGGCAGTATTATTAGACGGTATTGCTTAAATTTTCATTGTTATGCAGATGATACCCAGCTTTATCTATCCATGAAGCCAGAGGACACACACCAATTAGCTAAACTGCAGGATTGTCTTACAGACATAAAGACATGGATGACCTCTAATTTCCTGCTTTTAAACTCAGATAAAACTGAAGTTATTGTACTTGGCCCCACAAATCTTAGAAACATGGTGTCTAACCAGATCCTTACTCTGGATGGCATTACCCTGACCTCTAGTAATACTGTGAGAAATCTTGGAGTCATTTTTGATCAGGATATGCCATTCAAAGCGCATATTAAACAAATATGTAGGACTGCTTTTTTGCATTTACGCAATATCTCTAAAATCAGAAGGTCTTGTCTCAGAGTGATGCTGAAAAACTAATTCATGCATTTATTTCCTCTAGGCTGGACTATTGTAATTCATTATTATCAGGTTGTCCTAAAAGTTCCCTATAAAGCCTTCAGTTATAATTCAAAATGCTGCAGCTAGAGTACTGATGTGGGACTAGAAGGAGAGAGCATATCTCACCCATATTGGCCTCTCTTCATTGGCTTCCTGTTTAATTCTAGAATAGAATTTAAAATTCTTCTTCTACTTATAAGGTTTGAATAATCAGGTCCCATCTTATCTTAGGGGACCTCGTAGTACCATATCACCCCAATAGAGCGCTTCGCTCTCAGACTGCAGGCTTACTTGTAGTTCCTAGGGTTTGTAAGAGTAGAATGGGAGGCAGAGCCTTCAGCTTTCAGGCTCCTCTCCTGTGGAACCAGCTCCCAATTCAGATCAGGGAGACAGACACCCTCTCTACTTTTAAGATTAGGCTTAAACTTTCCTTTTTGCTAAAGTTTATAGTTAGGGCTGGATCAGGTGACCCTGAACCATCCATTAGTTATGCTGCTATAGACGTAGACTGCTGGGGGGTTCCCATGATGCACTGTTTCTTTCTCTTTTGCTCTGTATGCACCACTCTGCATTTAATCATAGTGATCGATCTCTCTGCTCCCCTCCACAGCATGTCTTTTTCTGGTTCTCTCCCTCAGCCCAACCAGTCCCAGCAGAAGACTGCCCCTCCCTGAGCCTGGTTCTGCTGGAGGTTTCTTCCTGTTAAAAGGGAGTTTTTCCTTCCCACTGTAGCCAAGTGCTTGCTCACAGGGGGTCGTTTTGACCGTTGGGGTTTTACATAATTATTGTATGGCTTTGCCTTACAATATAAAGCGCCTTGGGGCAACTGTTTTGTTGTGATTTGGCGCTATATAAAAAAATTGATTGATTGATTGATTGATCTCACCTGACTTGATCTCACCTTATCTGATCTGATCTTTCCTGACCTTATTTGACCTCATCTGACCTGATCTTCCTGACTTTGTCTGACCTAATCTGACTCGATCTGTCCTGACCTTATCTGACCTCAGCTGACTTGATCTCACCTTATCTGACCCGACCTTTCCTGACCTTATTTGACCTCACCTGACCTCATCTGGCCTGATCTTTCTGACCTTTCTTAACCTTATCTGACCTCACCTGACCTAATTTGACCTTATCTTTCCTGACCTGATCTTTGTAGACCTGATCTGAACTCACCTGACCTGAGCTAACCTGATATTTCTTGATCTGATCTCACCTTATCTGACCTCACCTGACCTGATTTTCTTGACTTGATCTCACCTGACCTGACCTTTTCTGACCTTATCAGACTCCACCTGACACATAATCTGATCTGACCTCACCTGACTTGATAATTCCTGGCCTGATCTGACCTGATGACAAGAAATAATCAGTATGTCAGTGTGGGTTATGAAATGATGACATCACAGCAGCCAGAGGAGTCAGCAACATGGCCAATAGAAATGAAATCCACTGGGTGGTTTCTGAGCTGGAGCTCTGCCTGTGCCGCAATGTTGTAACCTTTAAAAGTGCTTTTTTTTCAGATAATGGTACCAACATTTACCGGAAACCTCCCATCTACAAACAAGGTGAGCTCATTTGAATTCTCTGCACTTTGAAGCTGTTCTCGCCTGAAACAGGTCGATGTGTTTTACTGTCTGTTTCTGCAGACCTGAATAAAGTTTCAGAAGGAAGCAGCATCATTCAGTCATCAAAGTTTCCAGCAGCCCAGAGGCCAGATCCCAACCAACCCTGCAAGATGGAGACGGACTATTGGCCCTGCCCTCCGTCACTTGCTGCTATGGGTAACCCAGACTCATGCATGTAAATCCACAATCAGGGCTGTCTGACTTAAGCCTGACCTCATCTGTGTCTGCTACCATCAGAAATCGAGTGGAAGAAGAAGAGGGTTGCAGGAGGAAGACGAGACTGAAAACCTAACAGAGGAAGTGAAGACATTGCAGGAGCAGGAACTGGAAAAGGTTTGCATGGTGTTTGTGTTCTTGATGAAGCAGCTGGAGTAACAGCTGTGGCACGTCAGGCTGGTTCAGAGGACAGCAGGGGATGCCCTCTGCTCAAGGCGCAGCACAGACAGGAGCTGTTGAAGATACTGCAGAGGTTACCTTCAGTATCTCTGGTTTCTGATATGATCCAGCGCCTTCTGACACTTTGTTCTGTTACAGATGATCATTAAACAATCTCCTGTGACCAGTGATGCCGGTAACGCATTACTTAGTATCGCGTTACTCTAATCTGACCACTTTTTTTAGTAACGAGTAATCTAACGCGTTAATCTTTCCAAATCAGTAATCAGATTAAAGTTACTTCTCCAAGTCACTGTGCGTTACTATTATTTTTCATTGTGGGTCGATAGCAGCATTAAACTTGGTCCGTGGGCAGGAGGTCGGGGTTCGACTGAACTGTCCACTTTCAGCGAGCTGTGAGCTTTTCATCCGCGGTTTTCTGTAGCAGCTCGTCCTCACCTCTTAAAGCACGGTGATCAGCACACCTGCACTGAGCTTTACAAAGGCATTTTTATACTTTTTCCCTCCTTTATTTAGAATTCTAAGCTGAGCCGCTCCGTATCGTCTCGTTAAAAACAGCTGATCCTCCGTGACGCGTCAACAACTAACACTATTTTCCACTCAAATGCACCTAAACTTTCTTTCTGAGGACCACATGATGTGAAAACGCAATAAAACTTTCTTACCTGTAAATCTGGTCCTGTTTTCCTGCATAAATAAATGTTATCCATTCTTTGTGCTCAAACGCTAAAGCAGGGGCGTATCCAGATGGAATGGGGGCGTGGGGCAAGGATGTGCCCCCCTCACAACCACCCTAGATTAAAGGTCCAGTTTTGAAGCCGTTTTTTATTACAACTACTAATATTGCTTAAAATAATAATTTCGACAAGTAAAATGTTGAGAGAATTTAAATGTTAGAAAAATGTTAGAATTTAATAGTTACATTTATAAACACTGTAGGTTCGAAATTGCAAGTTTTACTGTTACAGTGCTGTCAACAGTTAAATATGAGGTCAAGAGAGAGGTCTTTATTTTACTTTTTATAAAACAAGTATTTATTTTCATTGAAGTCAAGAAAGGGTTGACTATAAAGTGAGTTTTGGCAAAAACAGGTATCATTGTCATGTTGAGGTGGCACAGGGTTGTTTGTCGGCAGCTGGGGAAAGTAACTAAAAAAGTAACTAGTAATCTAACTTAGTTACTTTGCAATTGAGTAAATCAGGAAAGTACTAAGTTACTTTTTCAAGGAGTAATCAGTAATCAGTAATTGGATTACTTTTTCAAAGTAACTGTGGCAAACACTGCCTGTGACAGGCTGAAAATGCACGGCCAGCTCAACCACAGGGTGTCCTTTGTGTCTGGTCCAGATCAAGTGTAACCTGGGCCAACTCATCCTGAAGGAGGAGAAGGAGAAGGACGTTCCTTTTCGGAGAAAGACGCAGTCACTGCCTGACCGAACACACATACACACGAGTAAGTGTGCAAGTCTTTTGTGTTGGTTTTGACTTCAGCTTAGTTCTCACTGGGATTTGTGTATATTCACAGGTTTGTTGGCGTCAAAGTCTCAGGCTTTGAGCAGGTAAGTACAATCTCCAGCACGTACGCCCATCACATTACTGTTACAACATGTTCTAAACGAACGCTTCCTAGTTCAAGACTACCTGTGCACATTCTCCAAGCAGTGTGGAGTTTCATCACGAAGGGCGTCCGGATCGGATCTGCTGTGATAACCCAAAGAAAAAAGTAAAAAGGGAAGTTAAAAAAACTGTCACCCAGTTCAGAAGTCAAAGTGGTGAGCGGCTGGATGTACCCACCCCATGAGCTAGCCAGGGGTGCCCAACCTTTTTTGAACCGAGACCTACTTTTAAAGTTGACAGTGTATCGAGATCTACCGAGCCATATGGAACACCACAGCGTAGCCGCAACATACTGTGCACAATATAATAACAATTTCCTGGCAGGTTTTAACAGTAACTATGCATCATTGAAGTAAATGTGCAGGTTGAAAAAGAATAAGCACAAGTAGGCCTGGGACTGGCCTCAAGTTGGAAAAGTTGTTCCCTACCTTAGTGGGACTTCTGACCCTGAGAGGAGGGTGCTGGTCTCTCATCATCCAGACAGTACGAGCTGAGTGCAGCCGTAAACAGGCACTCAGACTCTCTCTGTCTGCATGAGATTCCAGATTAGGACATTCATGTCAGGTGTTGCTCTGGATTTGAGTTCAATGTCATTTTTCAGTGTGAGGATCCAGGTTGAAGAGTGATGCCACTTTGGACAATATACAGTCCACATCTATATTTTCCCCAAATGGAAAACAGAGAAAACAGGCTCTTTGGATGCAAAGTTAGTGTTTTGCCTGTCAAATTCTGACAAGATGCTCTGCACATGATCATCATAACGTGCACTCTCAGGCTCCACCCAGTCTGTGTGTCCTGCTGCTTTAAGTTCTGTGTCCATGTGTGGAAAGTTCTGCAGGTCACACTGTTGCAACCTGCTTGATAGCTCATGTAATATGCTTTTAAATTTGCTTTGAAATCCAAAAGCTGTGCATATTCAGCATGGTTGAACATTTCAGAAATTATTTAATTTCAGAAAGGGCTGAACAGAAAAGCACAGGATGCACAGGAGCTGAAAAGATCACAGGACTGTGCAAGAGACCTGAACAAAACCCTGCTTGTGTGCCGTGGTGGTTTTACGTACTAAGCCAGATTTATAACACAAAACTGTCAAAAGGGGTAATAGAGATAAGTGGAAAGATGATTGAATATACACTCAACAAAATGGTGATATTGTGTATGTGGAAAAAGTTTTAGATCTTTGAGTTCATCTCATACAAAATGGGAGCAAAACCAAAGTGTTGCGTTTATATTTTGTTGAGTATATCATTGGAGCAGTAAATTGATCAGTCTACGTGAACGCACGCAGAACGCTGCTACGTTCAGGTACCATCAGCAATTACATGACTTTGTTGTTTCAACCTCAGCTGTTGCTTGTGGCAGGAGCGTGGTTTTTGTTTTATTTTTGGTTTAAAAAAATCATTGTATCCACACAAAAGATTAATTCTGGCCTACTATATAAGGTGCCTGAGCCCAGTGAAGCAGACCCCCCCCCACCCACATAAAAATAGACCATTTGATAAAAAGCCCAATTCCACATCAAGCACATTTTTCTTTTCGCTAAGGCTTATAGTTAGGGCTGGATCGGGTGACCCTGGACCATCCCTTGGCCATCCCTTGGTTATGTTGCTTTAGACGTAGACTGTGGGGGGGGTTCCCATGATGCACTGTTTCTTTCTCTTTTTGCTCCGTATGCATCACTCTGCATTTAATCATTAGTGATCGATCTCTTTTCCTGGTTCTTTCCCTCAGCCCCAACCAGTCTCAGCAGAAGACTGCCCCTCCCTGAGCCTGGTTCTGCTTGGAGGTTTCTTCCTGTTAAAAGGGAGTTTTTCCTTCCCACTGTGGCCAAGTGCTTGCTCATAGGGGGTCGTTTGACCGTTGGGGTTTTTCATAATTATTGTATGGCCTTGCCTTGCAATGTGGAGCGCCTTGGGGCAAACTGTTTGTTGGTGATTTGGCGCTATATAAGAAAAAGTTGATTGATTGATTGATTGATATCTACTTGTGGATGCCCAAAGGTTGGCTATAGAAGCAAGATCCTCCATTCTGAAGTGACTGACTTCTCTTTTGTAAATTCTCTTACACCCCTCCCACCCCATCATGGACAGGTGTTCTATCATATTTCAGGTTGTCAGTCAGGTCCATATATTGTAGAGTAATTTGGAAGGGGGGGTTTAAAGATACTTCAGAATATGAAATATTACTATGTAGATAGCTACAGATACATACAGAAGGAAAACCAATATCGTTCACCGTCAGTCAAACTGTGTTCATCTGGCACCATAAGACATCCATGAAATATAGAGTTTAAAGGTTGGTCTATCCTGATTGGGCCTTATCAAGGTTTGGGTAAGTTTTTAATCAGTGCTGCCCTGTAGGAATATTGCCTTTCAGGGGTGTGGGTGTGTGTGTGGGTGTGTGTGTGTGTAGGGGGAGATGTACTGCGACACTGGTGTGGAAACCAGTGCGCAGAGGGCCAGTGTCACAGACGGACATTTCTTCAGCCACGACAAGGAATTAAAGTATTTTCAGACGTCATTTTCAGGGAGGCTTTATGTGGATCTACTTTTTGTCAGATAGTGATGTTGAAAACAAACAGCTAAGACTTTATATTTACTCCGTATGTGAATGGTTTAATATTTGAAACGGCTTTCAGACAATCAGTGGACAGCATTAATGGGCATATTTCGGCTTTTGAGTAAATTACAAGAAACCTGTGACAACAATCACATAACTTACCTCCAACTTATGTCCCACATGTGCTGGACAAATGAGTCACATGCTGGCATTCATTGAAATTTTTCAGCATGCCCAAATTTTTCGAGGTGCTCAGTGTATTAGGATGTATATCAGCGAGCTTCAACGTGCTTCAAAGTGCTCTTAACTTATAAAAACATACCCATAACTTATTAGACGGACGCCAGCAATTTTAATACAGTTGAACATACACTGGCTAAATCGTCAAGGTGTGTCAGGGGCTCTAGACTATAAGCATACAAAGCGGGCCTATTACTCTGATCTCTCATTACACTAGAAGTCTTTCAGAAAGCGCTGTAACTAGGTTTAAGGATATGATTCCTCTTTATGTTCTCTAATGCCATATACCAACACAGTGCAGAGTAGCTACCTAACTCTGTAAGGGAGATAGAGTATCTCGTCAATAGTTTTACATCCTCATTGAAGACAACTTTGGATGCTGTAGCTCCTCTGAAAAGAGAGCTTTAAATCAGAAGTGCCTGACTCCGTGGTATAACTCACAAACTCGCAGCTTAAAGCAGATAACCCGTAATTGGAGAGGAAATGGCGTCTCACTAATTTAGAAGATCTTCACTTAGCCTGGAAAAAGAGTCTGTTGCTCTATAAAAAAGCCCTCCGTAAAGCTAGGACATCTTTCTACTCATCACTAATTGAAGAAAATAAGAACAACCCCAGGTTTCTTTTCAGCACTGTAGCCAGGCTGACAAAGAGTCAGAGCTCTATTGAGCTGAGTATTCCATTAACTTTAACTAGTAATGACTTCATGACTTTCTTTGCTAACAAAATTTTAACTATTAGAGAAAAAATTACTCATAACCATCCCAAAGACGTATCGTTATCTTTGGCTGCTTTCAGTGATGCCGGTATTTGGTTAGACTCTTTCTCTCCGATTGTTCTGTCTGAGTTATTTCATTAGTTACTTCATCCAAACCATCAACATGTTTATTAGACCCCATTCCTACCAGGCTGCTCAAGGAAGCCCTACCATTATTTAATGCTTCGATCTTAAATATGATCAATCTATCTTTGTTAGTTGGCTATGTACCACAGGCTTTTAAGGTGGCAGTAATTAAACCAGTACTTAAAAATCCATCACTTGACCCAGCTATCTTAGCTAATTATAGGCCAATCTCCAACCTTCCTTTTCTCTCAAAAATTCTTGAAAGGGTAGTTGTAAAACAGCTAACTGATCATCTGCAGAGGAATGGTCTATTTGAAGAGTTTCAGTCAGGTTTTAGAATTCATCATAGTACAGAACAGCATTAGTGAAGGTTACAAATGATCTTCTTATGGCCTCGGACAGTGGACTCGTCTCTGTGCTTGTTCTGTTGGACCTCAGTGCTGCTTTTGATACTGTTGACCATAAAATTTTATTACAGAGATTAGAGCATGCCATAGGTATTAAAGGCACTGCGCTGCGGTGGTTTGAATCATATTTGTCTAATAGATTACAATTGTTCATGTAAATGGGGAATCTTCTTCACAGACTAAAGTTAATTATGGAGTTCCACAAGGTTCTGTGCTAGGACCAATTTTATTCACTTTATTACATGCTTCCCTTAGGCAGTATTATTAGAAAGCATTGCTTAAATTTTCATTGTTACGCAGATGATACCCAGCTTTATCTATCCATGAAGCCAGAGGACACACACCAATTAGCTAAACTGCAGGATTGTCTTACAGACATAAAGACATGGATGACCTCTAATTTCCTGCTTTTAAACTCAGATAAAACTGAAGTTATTGTACTTGGCCCCACAAATCTTAGAAACATGGTGTCTAACCAGATCCTTACTCTGGATGGCATTACCCTGACCTCTAGTAATACTGTGAGAAATCTTGGAGTCATTTTTGATCAGGATATGTCATTTAAAGCGCATTTAAACAAATATGTAGGACTGCTTTTTTTGCATTTACGCAATATCTCTAAAATCAGAAAGGTCTTGTCTCAGAGTGATGCTGAAAAACTAATTCATGCATCAATCAGGTCCATCTTATCTTAGGGACCTCGTAGTACCATATCACCCCAATAGAGCGCTTCGCTCTCAGACTGCAGGCTTACTTGTAGTTCCTAGGGTTTGTAAGAGTAGAATGGGAGGCAGAGCCTTCAGCTTTCAGGCTCCTCTCCTGTGGAACCAGCTCCCAATTCAGATCAGGGAGACAGACACCCTCTCTACTTTTAAGATTAGGCTTAAAACTTTCCTTTTTGCTAAAGCTTATAGTTAGGGCTGGATCAGGTGACCCTGAACCATCCCTTAGTTATGCTGCTATAGACGTAGACTGCTGGGGGGTTCCCATGATGCACTGTTTCTTTCTCTTTTTGCTCTGTATGCACCACTCTGCATTTAATCATTAGTGATCGATCTCTGCTCCCCTCCACAGCATGTCTTTTTCCTGGTTCTCTCCCTCAGCCCCAACCAGTCCCAGCAGAAGACTGCCCCTCCCTGAGCCTGGTTCTGCTGGAGGTTTCTTCCTGTTAAAAGGGAGTTTTTCCTTCCCACTGTAGCCAAGTGCTTGCTCACAGGGGGTCGTTTTGACCGTTGGGGTTTTACATAATTATTGTATGGCCTTGCCTTACAATATAAAGCGCCTTGGGGCAACTGTTTGTTGTGATTTGGCGCTATATAAAAAAATTGATTGATTGATTGATTGATTGATTTGATCAACAAAAACAAGCATAATTCAAAGTTCCTGTTCTACACTGTGGCAACACTGGAAATTATTAATCTCTCATTAACTTCTGGATCTGTTCTTAAATGTTTCAATTCTGCAGTGATTAAACCATTACTTAAGAAACCTAATCTTGACCCTAGTGTATTGACAAACTATTGGCTGATATCAAATCTATCATTTTGCTCTAAAATTCTGGAAAAAGTGGTGTCACGGCAGCTTGTAGACTATCTTACTGAGAATAATCTCTTTGCGCCACTGCAGTCTGCTTTTAGAAAATATCATTCCACAGAGACGGCTCTCACTAAAGTGGTGAATGATCTTCTGCTTACAATGGATTCGGACACCACTACGGTTCTGTTGCTGTTAGATCTCAGTGCTGCGTTGATACCGTGGATCATCATATTCTACTTGATAGATTGGAAAAAACATTTTGGGATTACTGGGAGTGCCCTTTCATGGCTGACGTCCATCTTAGGCCCCCTGCTTTTCTCCTTTTATATAGCTCCCCTTGGGCACATATTGTGGTGTTTTGGGATTACCTTTCACTGCTATGCTAATGATACTCAGTTATACATGCCGATAACTTCTGGCAGTCTCATACACATAAAGTCCCTAGAGGATTGCCTTGCATCAGTGATAAGTTGGATGTCCAGAAATTTCCTACTTTTAAACTCTGACAAGACTGAAATGATGGTTTTTGGTCCAGTGAGAGATCAGCATCAATTTGACCAGTTAACGCTTAGCCTACGCTCATGTGTCATACATCACACTGACAAAGTGAGGGACCTTGGGGTGATTTTTGATCCTATGGTGTCCTTTGATCTCCACAATAGAGATATTACGAGGACTGCTTTCTTCCACCTGCGAAATATAGTGAAGATTCATCTCATCCTGTCTATGGCTGATGCTGAGACCCTGATTCATGGATTTGTTTCTTCTAGATTGGACTACTGCAATGTTCTATTTTCTGGTTTACTGCAGTCCAGCATTAGGGCTCTCCAATTGGTTCAAAATGCTGCTGCCAGACTTTTGACATGAAGCAGAAAGTTTGACCACGTTACACCCATTTTGGCGTCTCTTCACTGGCTTCCTGTCCCTGTGAGATCAGATTTTAAGGTTCTGCTACTAGCCTATAAAATTATTCACGGACTAGCACTTCCCTACTTTATCAGGACTGGTTCCACAGAAAAGCTGGACACAAATGCAGGACTTGATAACAGAGCTCTGTGAGTAAAAACAGTTTACTGGAGCAGTAAACAGGGTCCGGTACACAAAAAGGCAGTCCAACAAGAGCAGAAATATTTGGAACATCAGGCTTAGGCATGGTCTATAATACAGGCAGGTGGTCAAAACACACGAGAGGCAAGCAGGTCAGGAATACACAAAAACAGAGCTCGAGAGAAGGCACAAGGCACATCAACCTGGCGATGGAATAAGGAAAACAGAGGAGCTTAAATACACCCAGGTGATGACGTGCTGATTGGAAGCAGGTGTGCGTGGAACGCACCAGAAAGATTGTGTGGCCAGAGAGAGACGAAACACCCACCACCAAGAGCCAGAAGAGACAGACAAGAGACAAAGGGACAGGCAGACCCAAATGGGAAAAACCCCCACAAGAAAAGCAGGCGAACAATACAAAAGCAATCAAAACACCACAATAGCTCACATCTTGACAGTACCCCCCCACGAGCAGAAGACTGAGCCGCGTGAAAGTCACGAATAAGACCGGGGTCCAAGATGAAGCGGGAGGGAACCCATGACCACTCCTCTGGGCCGTACCCCTCCAAATCAACCAAGTATTGAAAACCATGGCTCCGACGATGGGAGGCAAGAAGCCGCAGCACAGTGAAAACAGGCCCCTCCTCCCACGCACCGGGGCGGGAGGCGGGGGAACGGCTGGAGGGCACAGAGAACTGGATTAACAGGCTTAACCTGACTGACATGGAAAGTGGGATGAATACACATGGAACTGGGCAATCGAAGACAGACAGAGATGAGATTGATGACCTTAGACACAGGAAAAGGGCCGACAAATCTAGGAGCGAATTTGCGCGGCACCCCACAGAGTGGCAAATGCCGGGTGTAGGCAGGGGCAGAAGACCACTTATGGCCAGCAGCCAGCTTGTAAATGGTGGAAGATCGGCAAAAGGCGCGATGAACCCACTCCCAGATTCGCCGGCACCAAGTGATCAAGCTGAGGGTGGATGGAACGGGGGACTGAAGAGTTGTGGATGAGAACAAAGAGGGCTGATGACCAAAGACGACATGAAATGGAAAATAACCGGATGAGACAGAAGGCAAACTATTGTGTGCTAATTCAATCCAAGCTAACTGTGATGACCAGGTAGATGGGTGTTGTGAACACAAAATCCTAAGCCCCTTCTCCAACTCCTGATTAAAACGTTCAGTCTGACCGTTAGCTTGTGGATGATACCCAGAAGTGAGACTGGAGGTAGCCCCGAGGAGACGGTAGAACTCCCTCCAAAATCCAGCGATGAACTGAGGACCCCGGTTGGAGACAATATCCTGCGGGAAACCATCAATCAATCAATCAATCAATCAATTTTATTTATATACCGCCAAATCACAGCAAACAGTTGCCCCAAGGCGCTTTATATTGTAAGGCAAGGCCATACAATAATTACGTAAAAAACCCCAGTGGTCAAAACGACCCCCTGTGAGCAAGCACTTGGCGACAGTGGGAAGGAAAAACTCCCTTTTAACAGGAAGAAACCTCCAGCAGAACCAGGGTCAGGGAGGGGCAGTCTTCTGCTGGGACTGGTTGGGGCTGAGGGAGAGAACCAGGAAAAAGACATGCTGTGGAGGGGAGCAGAGATCAATCACTAATGATTAAATGCAGAGTGGTGCATACAGAGCAAAAAGAGAAAGAAACACTTAGTGCATCATGGGAACCCCCCAGCAGTCTAAACCTTATAAGTAAGAAGAAGAATTTTAAATTCTATTCTAGAATTAACAGGAAGCCAATGAAGAGAGGCCAATATGGGTGAGATATGCTCACAACCATGAAGACGGAATACGTGAGTAAGCATAACCTCAGCTAGTTTTTTGGCAGAAGGTAACTTAAGTAAAGGCACGAAATGACACATCTTGGATAAATGATCAACTACAGTCAAAATGACAGTGTGTCCCTTTGATGGTGAAAGTCCAGTGACAAAGTCTACAGAGATGTGAGTCCAAGGTTGTCTAGGTATAGAGAGAGGCAATAACATACTGGCTGGTGGACGTGTGGAGGATTTATGCACTGCGCAAACCTGACAGGCATTCACAAACTCTGTAACATCTGTGACCATACGTGGCCACCAGAAACGTTGTTGTAACACGTATAGTTTTCTTTATTCCTGGATAGCAAGCAAAACGGCTGCTGTGTCCCCAGTTAATCACCTCCCCCCTGAGCGAAGCCGGAAAGAACAACTTGCCTGGTAGACATTCAGCGGGTATGCATTCCGTCTCTAGAGCAGCTTTCACCTGGGATTCTATTTCCCAGGTTATGGCAGAGATGAAACAAGAAGGTGGAAGAATGTTGCCAGGATCAGATAAGGCATCAGGACCATCATATTGTCTCGACAGCGCATCAGGTTTACCGTTCTTAGTGCCAGGTCAATAGGCGATGACGAAGTCAAAACGACTGAAAAATATAGCCCACCGGGCCTGACGAGCGTTAAGCCATTTCGCTTTTCTTAAATACGCTAAATTCTTATGGTCAGTATACACAATAAATGGCATTTGTGGCCCCTCCAGCCAGTGACACCACTCCTCCAAGGCCGCTTTGATCGCTAGCAGTTCGCGATCACCAATGCAGTAATTACGCTCTGCGGAAGACAACTTGCGGGACAGATAAGCGGGATGAAGCCTTTTGTCGGAGGGATTCATTGGGCACAACATTTCCCCCACACCGACGTCAGAAGCATCGACTTCGACCACGAACTGCCGTGCGGGGTCAGGAAGGAGTAGCACGGGTGCTGACGTAAAGCATTGTTTTAGGACCTTGAAGGCCTCGTCACATTCCGGGGTCCACTTGAACGCCTGTAGGGACAAGGTCAGATTATGCAGTGGAGCAGCGACCGTACTGAAATTTCGGATGAACTTACGGTAAAAGTTCGCAAAGCCCAGAAACCTCTGAACCTCCTTACAGTTCGTCAGAACCGCCCACTCGCGTACTGCCACCACTTTAACTGGGTCCATCTGAATCCTCCTTTCTGAGATTACAAACCCTAAAAAAGATACAGTTGGTCTATGGAATTCACATTTTTCTGCCTTAACATACAGATCATTGTGCAACAGGGTTTGCAGGACTGTGCACACATGCTGGGCGTGGGTCTTGAGATCAGGGGAAAAGATCAGGATGTCATCTAAATAAACAAACACAAATTTATTCAAAAAGTCATGTAAAATCAATCAATCAATCAATTTTATTTATATAGCGCCAAATCTGAAAAACTGACTTAAGTGCTTGCAAGTCTACTCCATTTTCTAAAGTAAACGGAGAAAGAAATAGAAAGATTAGATTTGTGTGACACCCTGATTTGGTTTATAGAGGAATAGTTAGTTTTGTGTTGTGTTTTGTTTTTGTTTTTTTTTAGGTCTGCCTTTGCTTTGTCTTCTCCTCTCTGTTCACCAGCCTGTCTCACAGGCTGCGCAGAGTGACTGTGGTGTCCACCAGTGTCCTTGATGTCCCTGCTGTCTCACGGCCCAGCCTCCCCCGCCAGCTCCTGCAGCTGGGGACTGTGTGTAAAACACCATTAACCACATTTTGGAAAACAGCCGGTGCGCTGGGGAGCCTGAAAGGCATCACTAGATATTTGTAATGACCGGTGGGAGTGTTAAATGCCGTTTTCCACTCATCTCTTTGTTTGATCCTGACCAAGTGGTAAGCATTACGTAAGTCTAATTTAGTAAAAATCCTGGCGCCTTCTAATAACTCAAAGGCAGTAGAGATCAAAGGCAGAGGATAGCGGTTTTTCACAGTGATTTAATTTAAGCCTCGAAAATCAATACATGGCCGAAGTGACTTATCCTTTTTCTCTACAAAGAAGAAACCCGCCCCTGCGGGCGACGAAGAGGGACGAATCAAACCTGCATCGAGCGTCTCTTGGATATATTTTTGCATTGCGATGCGTTCAGAACCCGACAGAGAAAACAGTTTTCCCTGCGGCGGACTCGCCCCTGGCAACAGCTCGATCGCACAGTCGTAAACGCGATGATGAGGCAGTGATTTAGCCTTAGCTTTGCTAAATACCAGTGCTAAATCAATCAATCAATCAATTTTTATTTATATAGCGCCAAATCACAACAAACAGTTGCCCCAAGGTGCTTTATATTGTAAGGCAAGGCCATACAATAATTATGTAAAACCCCAACGGTCAAAACGACCCCCTGTGAGCAAGCACTTGGTGACAGTGGGAAGGAAAAACTCCCTTTTAACAGGAAGAAACCTCCAGCAGAACCAGGCTCAGGGAGGGGCAGTCTTCTGCTGGGACTGGTTGGGGCTGAGGGAGAGAACCAGGAAAAAGACATGCTGTGGAGGGGAGCAGAGATCAATCACTAATGATTAAATGCAGAGTGGTGCATACAGAGCAAAAAGAGAAAGAAACACAGTGCATCATGGGAACCCCCCAGCAGTCTAAGTCTATAGCAGCATAACTAAGGGATGGTTCAGGGTCACCTGATCCAGCCCTAACTATAAGCTTTACCAAAAAGGAAAGTTTTAAGCCTAATCTTAAAAGTAGAGAGGGTGTCTGTCTCCCTGATCTGAATTGGCAGCTGCTCTCTACTGGAGATATGCTCTCTCCTTCTAGTCCCCGTTAGTACTCTAGCTGCAGCATTTTGAATTAACTGAAGGCTTTTTAGGGAACTTTTAGGACAACCTGATAATAATGAATTACAATAGTCCAGCCTAGAGGAAATAAATGCATGAATTAGTTTTTCAGCATCACTCTGAGACAAGACCTTTCTAATTTTAGAGATATTGCGTAAATGCAAAAAAGCAGTCCTACATATTTGTTTAATATGCGCTTTGAATGACATATCCTGATCAAAAATGACTCCAAGATTTCTCACAGTATTACTAGAGATCAGGGAAATGCCATCCAGAGTAAGGATCTGGTTAGACACCATGTTTCTAAGATTTGTGGGGCCAAGTACAATAACTTCAGTTTTATCTGAGTTTAAAAGCAGGAAATTAGAGGTCATCCATGTCTTTATGTCTGTAAGACAATCCTGCAGTTTAGCTAATTGGTGTGTGTCCTCTGGCTTCATGGATAGATAAAGCTGGGTATCATCTGCGTAACAATGAAAATTTAAGCAATGCCGTCTAATAATACTGCCTAAGGGAAGCATGTATAAAGTGAATAAAATTGGTCCTAGCACAGAACCTTGTGGAACTCCATAATTAACCTTAGTCTGTGAAGAAGATTCCCCATTTACATGAACAAATTGTAATCTATTAGATAAATATGATTCAAACCACCGCAGCGCAGTGCCTTTAATACCTATGGCATGCTCTAATCTCTGTAATAAAATTTTATGGTCAACAGTATGAAAAGCAGCACTGAGGTCTAACAGAACAAGCACAGAGATGAGTCCACTGTCCGAGGCCATAAGAAGATCATTTGTAACCTTCACTAATGCTGTTTCTGTACTATGATGAATTCTAAAACCTGACTGAAACTCTTCAAATAGACCATTCCTCTGCAGATGATCAGTTAGCTGTTTTACAACTACCCTTTCAAGAATTTTTGAGAGAAAAGGAAGGTTGGAGATTGGCCTATAATTAGCTAAGATAGCTGGGTCAAGTGATGGCTTTTTAAGTAATGGTTTAATTACTGCCACCTTAAAAGCCTGTGGTACATAGCCAACTAATAAAGATAGATTGATCATATTTAAGATCGAAGCATTAAATAATGGTAGGGCTTCCTTGAGCAGCCTGGTAGGAATGGGGTCTAATAAACATGTTGATGGTTTGGATGAAGTAACTAATGAAAATAACTCAGACAGAACAATCTGAGAGAGTCTAACCAAATACCGGCATCACTGAAAGCAGCCAAAGATAACGATACGTCTTTGGGATGGTTATGAGTATTTTTTTCTCTAATAGTTAAAATTTTATTAGCAAAGAAAGTCATGACGTCATTACTAGTTAAAGTTAAAGGAATACTCGGCTCAATAGAGCTCTGACTCTTTGTCAGCCTGGCTACAGTGCTGAAAAGAAACCTGGGGTTGTTCTTATTTTCTTCAATTAGTGATGAGTAGTAAGATGTCCTAGCTTTACAGAGGGCTTTTTTTATAGAGCAACAGACTCTTTTTCCAGGCTAAGTGAAGATCTTCTAAATTAGTGAGACGCCATTTCCTCTCCAACTTACGGGTTATCTACTTTAAGCTGCGAGTTTGTGAGTTATACCACGGAGTCAGGCACTTCTGATTTAAAGCTCTCTTTTTCAGAGGAGCTACAGCATCCAAAGTTGTCTTCAATGAGGATGTAAAACTATTGACGAGATACTCTATCTCACAGAGTTTAGGTAGCTACTCTGCACTGTGTTGGTATATGGCATTAGGGAACATAAAGAAGGAATCATATCCTTAAACCTAGTTACAGTGCTTTCTGAAAGACTTCTAGTGTAATGAAACTTATTCCCCACTGCTGGGTAGTCCATCAGAGTAAATGTAAATGTTATTAAGAAATGATCAGACAGAAGGGAGTTTTCAGGGAATACTGTTAAGTCTTCAATTTCCATACCATAAGTCAGAACAAGATCTAAGATATGATTAAAGTGGTGGGTGGACTCATTTACATTTTGAGCAAAGCCAATAGAGTCTAATAATAGATTAAATGCAGTGTTGAGGCTGTCATTCTCAGCATCTGTGTGGATGTTAAAATCGCCCACTATAATTATCTTATCTGAGCTAAGCACTAAGTCAGACAAAAGGTCTGAAAATTCACAGAGAAACTCACAGTAACGACCAGGAGGACGATAGATAATAACAAATAAAACTGGTTTTTGGGACTTCCAATTTGGATGGACAAGACTAAGAGTCAAGCTTTCAAATGAATTAAAGCTCTGTCTGGGTTTTTGATTAATTAATAAGCTGGAATGGAAGATTGCTGCTAATCCTCCACCACGTCCCGTGCTACGAGCATTCTGGCAGTTAGTGTGACTCGGGGGTGTTGACTCATTTAAACTAACATATTCATCCTGCTGTAACCAGGTTTCTGTTAGGCAGAATAAATCAATATGTTGATCAATTATTATATCATTTACTAACAGGGACTTAGAAGAGAGAGACCTAATGTTTAATAGACCACATTTAACTGTTTTAGTCTGTGGTGCAGTTGAAGGTGCTATATTATTTTTTTCTTTTTGAATTTTTATGCTTAAATAGATTTTTGCTGGTTATTGGTGGTCTGGGAGCAGGCACCGTCTCTACGGGGATGGGGTAATGAGGGGATGGCAGGGGGAGAGAAGCTGCAGAGAGGTGTGTAACACTACAACTCTGCTTCCTGGTCCCAACCCTGGATAGTCACGGTTTGGAGGGTTTAATAAAATTGGCCAGATTTCTGGAGATGAGAGCTGCTCCATCCAAAGTGGGATGGATGCCGTCTCTCCTAACAAGACCAGGTTTTCCCCAGAAGCTTTGCCAATTATCTATGAAGCCCACCTCATTTTTTGGACACCACTCAGACAGCCAGCAATTCAAGGAGAACATGCGGCTAAACATGTCACTCCCAGTCTGATTGGGGAGGGGCCCAGAGAAAACTACAGAGTCCGACATTGTTTTTGTAAAGTTACACACCGATTCAATGTTAATTTTAGTGACCTCCGGTTGGCGTAACTGGGTGTCATTACTGCTGACGTGAATTACAATCTTACCAAATTTACGCTTAGCCTTAGCCAGCAGTTTCAAATTTCCTTCAGTGTCGCCTGCTCTGGCCCCCGGAAGATAATTGACTATGGTTGCTGGTGTCGCTAACTTCACATTTCTCAAAACAGAGTCGCCAATAACCAGAGTTTGATCCTCAGCGGGTGTGTCGCCAAGTGGGGAAAAAGGGTTAGAAATGTGAACGGGTTGGCGGTGTACACAGGGCTTCTGTTTAGGGCTACACTTCCTCCTCACAGTCACCCAGTCGGCCTGCTTTCCCGGCTGCTCGGGATCTGCCAGAGGGAAACTAACGGCGGCTAAGCTACCTTGGTCCGCACCGACTACAGGGGCCTGGCTAGCTGTAGAATTTTCCAAGATGCAGAGCCGAGTCTCCAATTCGCCCAGCCTGGCCTCCAAAGCTACGAATAAGCTACACTTATTACAAGTACCATTACTGCTAAAGGAGGTCGAGGAATAACTAAACATTTCACACCCAGAGCAGAAAAGTGCGGGAGAGACAGGAGAAGCCGCCATGCTAAACCGGCTAAGAGCTAGTAGCTGCGTTAAGCTAGCGGATTCCTAAAAACACACAAAGTGAATAATGTGTAAATAATTTAGAGGTGATTCAGCAGAGGGAGTGCTTTAGTTAAGGCACATGAAGATTACACTGTGAAGCAAATCGTTATCTAGTTAACTAGCTCAATCTAACTGCGCAGATTAAACAGCTAACAGATACAGAAAAACACCGCTGTGCTCCGGAACAGGAAGTGATACAATACCGCAGTGAGAGCCAACCACCAGTAGAGGCAAGCAAGAGCCAAAGTCATGATAAATCATGATAACAGGAAGGTACTCCCTCCAGATCAAGAGTACCATTAGATGGAGGTGTAGGAATTTTTATCAAACAATTTTTTGAGCAAGGAGACCCGCATGAAATTACTGTCCCATTGACCCAGTCGAAAATGGGACTGTGTTGTTGCAGCCAGGGATGCCCCAGAATAACAGAATGAGTCATCTTGTCTAAGACAAAGAAGCTGATTGACTCCACATGGTTCTCATTGACAGTTAAGCAGACTGAGTGTGGTGAGTAATTTGTCCCATATCCACAGCCTTCACCACCAGAGGTCGTGAGAGGCGGTAGAATTTGAGGTGCAGGGATCTGGCGATAGAAGATAATATAAGATTGGCGTCAGACCCAGAATCCACAATAGCGGGCACTGAAACGGAGGACAGATCAGATTCGAAATTAGCAGAAATAGAATTCTGAGAAACCGAGGAAGAAATTGAATTTTGACTCACCGGGGTCCAGGATGAAGCGGGAGGGAACCCACGACCGCTCCTCGGGGCCGTACCCCTCCAAATCAACCAAATATTGAAAACTGCAGGAGGCAAGAAGCCGCCGCACAGAGAAAACAGCCCCCCTCCCCCATGCACTGGGCGGGGGAACGGCTGGAGGGCACAGAGAACTGGATTTAAGGGGCTTAACCTGACTGACATGGAAAGTGGGATGAATACGCATGGAACTGGACAATCAAAGACGGACAGAGACGGGATTGATGACCTTAGACACAGGAAAAGGGCCGACAAACCTAGGAGATGAGGTGCTGATTGGAAGCAGGTGTGCGTGGAATGCACCAGAAAGGGGGTGTGGCCAGAGAGAGAAGAAACACCCACCACCAAGAGCCAGAAGAGACAGACAAGAGAGAAAGGGACAGCCAGACCCAAATGGGAAAAACTCCCACAAGAAAAGCAGGTGAACAATACAAAAGCAATCAAAACACCACAATAGCTCACATCCTGACATACTTAGCTGACAAAATTAAACCCTACATACCGGCCTGCAAAGTTTCATCTTCATCGCAAGGTTGTATCTTTATAGTTATGGACAGATTTTCTTGGATGGTCCACTTCATTCCTCTTCCAAAGCAGACAGCTGAGGTGTGATTACAGCATGTTTTCTACCTGCATGGGCTCCCATCACATGTCATGGCTGATCCTGGACCTCGGTTTATTTCTGGTTTTCAGAAGACGTTCTGCAGGCAGATTGCCACATCGGTCAGTCTTTCCTCGCAGTACCATCCCCAATCCAATGGCCAGACAGAGTAGTATAATCAGGTGCTGGAGATGGTTTAATGTTGTCTGTTAGGGTTAGGGTTGAGCAGCTTGTAGGTGGAATTTGCCCACAACTTGTTCCCTGTCCCCTCCATTGGGTTGCCACCATTCTGATGTGCCTATGATGATTAGCCCCCATTCTTCCCTGAGTCAGAGGATGAGGTGGTGGCACTATCTGCTAATGTGTCAAGCCTGGGTGGCTCTCTTGCTGAGGTACCAGTGGATGGCTGACAGGCATCATTCTGTAGGCTGACCCACATGGATGGATAGTGGGTTTGACTTTCTACTGGAACTCCCCCCATTGGCCCTTGTAGGAAGCTACATCCCCCTTTGATTTGCCTCTTTCTCATTTCTAAGGTTCTTATTTGTGTTGCTGTCTGTTGTTTCAATGCTGTCTTCTTCATCCCGTTTTCTATGTCCTGTGTGTCAGGCCTCCTGTGTGTTTTTTTAATGTCTTCCTGTTGCTGGCCTTTCCTGTTTGACCCTGGTTTTGTCTTCTAGCCTGCTCTCTTCTGTATTCTGACCTCCTGCCTATCTTATGATCTACAGTAGTCCCTCGTTTATCGCGGGAATTACGTTCCAAAAATAACCCGCGATAAGCGAAATCCGTGAAGTAGTCAGCGTTATTTTTTGCAATTATTATAGATGTTTAAGGTTGTAAAACCCCTCACTACACACTTTATACACTTATCTCAAACAGGCATTAACATTTTCTCATTTTCTCTCCTGTGTAAACACTCTCTTTTTTCTTCTGGGTGAGAAGATTATAAACAGACACACGCAGAACTCTCCCTTCGCTCACTGCCTCCGGTGGTATTGATGCGGGACCCGTAAAGAATCCAAGTCCTCTCTCAGTGGCCACGGAGCTCTGCGGCTGCGGTCAACATCCGCATCAAAACAGTAAGCGTAGTCTCTGGACCTGTTGCCAGATTTGGCACAGCTCTGCACAGCAGACAGTAAGGCGGTGTGAGTGGCATGCTGCTGCGTTTACCGTGTCCGCAGACTCAGTAAGTGCATCTGAAGCAGTGAGAGCAATCGCAGTGATGCCGACCGGTGCTGCGACCAGCCCGCCTGATAAGGACGCAGAACACAATGCGCTGTTAAAAAAAGCATGCAAAATTGCTCTAAAAAAATCTGCAAAACTGCAAGGCCGTGAAAGGTGAACCACGTTATAGCGAGGGACCACTGTACTTCAGAATTTTGTCCTCGATGTATCATGTACAGACTGATATTCCTGTGATGCCCATCTCTGGACATTAATTAAAGCATTTTGTAGTTAGCCTAACATGTAGTTCTCTGCTCAGGAAGCTCAGTCTTACAGTCAGTAGGACCCAAGTTTGCCCATATTGTCTGTGATGGGAGTTGTTCCTTGTCATTGGCACTGATGTGCTATCTCTGGCGTGACTGGCCGATTGACCGGTCAATTGCGAGCTGAGTTCCAGTCGATCGCATGAAAAAAGTCCCTGGACTCGAAAGGATTTAGTGCTGCAATAACAGACTGATGCAGCAGGTGGCAGCAATGCACCAACAAAGACGCCGGCTGCTGTTAAACGCCAGAGAAGAAGAAGAGGAGCTCTTCTTCTGTGGTGGATAAGAAATTAAAAATTATAATTTTGATCTTATATTATTTTTTTCATTTATTCGCATGGCAAATCCATCTGTCTTATCTGCAATGTAAATGTGGCTTTACTGAAGAAAGGGAATTTGGAGCAGCATTTCAGGCGATTCACAAGAAATATGATGCTAACTTCTAATGCTAACCCGGCTAAATCCCCTCTGCTCGCTCGAAAAATCCAGGAATTCAAAAGTCGGTGAGGAGCACAATGATTCATGCTCCATAGATACAAAGAGTGATGATTGTGGTGAACAAGACTGCAGTGTTCTGTT
Source organism: Thalassophryne amazonica (assembly GCF_902500255.1). Lineage (NCBI taxonomy): Eukaryota > Metazoa > Chordata > Actinopteri > Batrachoidiformes > Batrachoididae > Thalassophryne > Thalassophryne amazonica. Next base: position 76,170,025 of record NC_047119.1, on the reverse strand, counting down.
CAGGCCAGGAGTCTGAGGACGCAGTTATTCTGTTCACAGCTGGAGGAGACACACATCTGCTGCACAGAGACATTCAGTGGCTGCTATATCACTGTATTACGTTACTAAGCCATATATAATGATTTATAACACAAAACTGTCAAAAGTGGTAAATAAATATAAGTGTAAAGATGCTTGAATATATCATCAGAGCAGTAAATTGATCAGTCCGCATGAACACTGCGCAGATCGCTGCTGCATTCATGTACCATTGGAAATTATAGCTCGTTTGCTTGGATTAGTCAAGGGCAAGACTACATCATTGAACGTGTAGTATCAATGCCGTTTCCACTCTGTCAGCCACGTATAAATCTGGGTATGATGAAATGGGTCATAATGCTACAGCAGACTTGCTTTTCAGAGGTGGGGGTAAGATATCCAGGTCAGGATATCTTACCCCTAGGGATCCACCAATCCCGATACCAGTATTGGGTATCGGCCCAATCCCATATTCATTTACTCATACTTGTAATCATAAAACGTGTCCGATACTCCGTGACCCGATACCGCTTTACAGCAGCGTGATGTCAACCTCGCAATGTGGGATTTTCATTCACACGCTCCGAAATTTCCGGAGTAAGTCAAAATACGTCTGCCATTGCTGTCCATTAACTGGCTAAGAGCCATGGTCCATCATGCAGAGAAAATTCCCACACACAGTAAGTAAAAAGTCTTACCTGTTCGTGGTATTCATCATCATACGATCCTGAAGAATAATCCACATAAAGCCTCCTGAGTTTGGAACAGAACATCTGAAAATACTTTCATTCCTTGTGTGGCTGGAAAAACGTTCTTCTGAGTTTGGCACTTTGCACCACAGTTCCTCTGTCAGAACTCTGATCAGGGTTTCAGCGGCGGAGGTTGTCCATCAGGTTGGTGAGTTTCAGCCCTTGGTGTGGGTGTTCAGGCATCTCAGCCACTACAGGGGTAATCTGTTTGCAGAATCTCTGTGATGCTGCGTTCGGAACCTCCGTTCCCTTCCATAAGCTGCACTTTGCACTACACGTTGGTTCACTGCGCGGCTCCTTCATTAAACGGCTCATTTACCATAATCAATGGGCGATTCTGTCTGAACGCGAGAAAATTATCCCATCATCCACAAAGGAAAAATAAAATAATGTTAAAATGACTACATTTTGCCTCCTTGTGTTGTGACACCGTGTGTGTGTGTGTGTGTGTGTGTGTGTGTGTGTGTGTGTGTGTGTGTGTGTGTGTGTGTGTGTGTGTGTGTTTGCGTGATGGACAGTTTCAGTTCAGTTCCTGGTGTTGTAGATTTTGTCGTGCTGAAGTCCACAGGTTCCATTTCAGTCAGATGTCTGGCAGCGTCATGTTAAGAAACAGACGGTTAATGTTAAAGGACAATTTCTTGGAGTCAAAAAGTGAAATTACATGATTTAAGTGAAATGTTTGTAAATAAGATATAAGTAAGAAAATAATAACAATAATAAATAAGTAAGATATCCAAGGACAAATTTCCCCTGGGCAACTTTGCGCACTTGGCTCCATTAGACCATGGTTCTACAGTGGCACTTTGCGCACTTGGCTCCATCAGATCATGGTTCTACAGCGGAACTTTGCGCACTTGGCTCCATCAGACCATGGTTTCATCAGTGACACTTTGCACACTTGGCTCCATCAGAACACGGTTTCCTCAGTGACACTTTGTGCACTTGGCTCCATCAGATCATGGTTCTACAGCGACACTTTGTGCACTTGGCTCCATCAGATCATGGTTCTACAGCGACACTTTGCGCACTTGGCTCCATCGGAACATGGTTTCCTCAGCGACACTTTGTGCACTTGGCTCCATCAGATCATGGTTCTACAGTGAAACTTTGCGCACTTGGCTCCATCAGAACATGGTTCTACAGCGACACTTTGCGCACTTGGCTCCATCAGAACATGGTTTCCTCAGTGACACTTTGCGCACTTGGCTCCATCAGATCATGGTTCTACAGCGGCACTTTCCGCACTTGGCTCCATCAGATCATGGTTCTACAGCGACACTTTGCGCACTTGGCTCCATCGGAACATGGTTTCCTCAGCGACACTTTGTGCACTTGGCTCCATCAGATCATGGTTCTACAGTGAAACTTTGCGCACTTGGCTCCATCAGAACATGGTTCTACAGCGACACTTTGCGCACTTGGCTCCATCAGAACATGGTTTCCTCAGTGACACTTTGCGCACTTGGCTCCATCAGATCATGGTTCTACAGCGGCACTTTCCGCACTTGGCTCCATCAGACCATGATTTCATCAGTGACACTTTGCGCACTTGGCTTCATCAGATCATGGTTCTACAGCGGCACTTTGCGCACTTGGCTCCATCAGAACATGGTTTCCTCAGCGACACTTTGCGCACTTGGCTGCATCAGATCATGGTTCTACAGCGACACTTTGTGCACTTGGCTCCATCAGATCATGGTTCTACAGCAACACTTTGCGCACTTGGCTCCATCAGAACATGGTTCTACAGCGACACTTTGCGCACTTGGCTCCATCAGATCATGGTTCTACAGCGGCACTTTGCGCACTTGGCTCCATCAGAACATGGTTCTACAGCAACACTTTGATCACTTGGCTCCATCAGAACATGGTTTCCTCAGTGACACTTTGCGCACTTGGCTCCATCAGAACATGGTTTCCTCAGCGACACTTTGTGCACTTGGCTCCATCAGATCATGGTTCTACAGCGACACTTTGTGCACTTGGCTCCATCAGATCATGGTTCTACAGCGACACTTTGCGCACTTGGCTCCATCGGAACATGGTTTCCTCAGTGACACTTTGTGCACTTGGCTCCATCAGATCATGGTTCTACAGCGAAACTTTGCACACTTGGCTCCATCAGAACATGGTTCTACAGCGACACTTTGTGCACTTGGCTCCATCAGAACATGGTTTCCTCAGCGACACTTTGCACACTTGGCTCCATCAGAACATGGTTCTACAGCAACACTTTGTGCACTTGGCTCCATCAGAACATGGTTTCCTCAGCGACACTTTGTGCACTTGGCTCCATCAGATCATGCTTTCCTCAGCGACACTTTGCGCACTTGGCTCCATCAGATCATGGTTCTACAGCAACACTTGGCGCACTTGGCTCCATCAGATCATGGTTCTACAGCGGCACTTTGCGCACTTGGCTCCATCAGATCATGGTTCTACAGCGGCACTTTGTGCACTTGGCTCCATCAGAAGAGCGAAACTTTGCGCACTTGGCTCCATCAGATCATGGTTCTACAGCAACACTTTGCGCACTTGGCTCCATCAGAACATGGATTCCTCAGCGACACTTTGCGCACTTGGCTCCATCAGAACATGGTTTCCTCAGCGACACTTTGCGCACTTGGCTGCATCAGATCATGGTTCTACAGCAACACTTTGTGCACTTGGCTCCATCAGATCATGGTTCTACAGCAACACTTTGCGCACTTGGCTCCATCAGAACATGGTTTCCTCAGCGACACATTGCGCACTTGGCTGCATCAGATCATGGTTCTACAGCGACACTTTGTGCACTTGGCTCCATCAGATCATGGTTCTACAGCGACACTTTGCGCACTTGGCTCCATCAGAACATGGTTCTACAGCGACACTTTGCGCACTTGGCTCCATCAGATCATGGTTCTACAGCGGCACTTTGCGCACTTGGCTCCATCAGAACATGGTTCTACAGCAACACTTTGATCACTTGGCTCCATCAGAACATGGTTTCCTCAGTGACACTTTGCGCACTTGGCTCCATCAGAACATGGTTTCCTCAGCGACACTTTGTGCACTTGGCTCCATCAGATCATGGTTCTACAGCGACACTTTGTGCACTTGGCTCCATCAGATCATGGTTCTACAGCGACACTTTGCGCACTTGGCTCCATCAGAACATGGTTTCCTCAGCGACACTTTGTGCACTTGGCTCCATCAGATCATGTTTCTACAGTGACACTTTGTGCACTTGGCTCCATCAGATCATGGTTCTACAGCGACACTTTGCGCACTTGGCTCCATCAGAACATGGTTTCCTCAGCGACACTTTGCGCACTTGGCTCCATCAGAACATGGTTTCCTCAGCGACACTTTGCGCACTTGGCTCCATCAGATCATGGTTCTACAGCAACACTTGGCGCACTTGGCTCCATCAGATCATGGTTCTACAGCAGCACTTTGCGCACTTGGCTCCATCAGATCATGGTTCTACAGCGGCACTTTGTGTACTTGGCACCATCAGAAGAGTGAAACTTTGCGCACTTGGCTCCATCAGATCATGGTTCTACAGCGGCACTTTGCGCACTTGGCTCCATCAGAACATGGTTTCCTCAGCGACACTTTGCGCACTTGGCTCCATCAGAACATGGTTTCCTCAGCGACACTTTGCGCACTTGGCTGCATCAGATCATGGTTCTACAGCGACACTTTGCGCACTTGGCTCCATCAGAACATGGTTCTACAGCGACACTTTGCGAACTTGGCTCCATCAGATCATGGTTCTACAGCGGCACTTTGCGCACTTGGCTCCATCAGAACATGGTTCTACAGCAACACTTTGATCACATGGCTCCATCAGAACATGGTTTCCTCAGTGACACTTTGCGCACTTGGCTCCATCAGAACATGGTTTCCTCAGCGACACTTTGTGCACTTGGCTCCATCAGATCATGGTTCTACAGCGACACTTTGTGCACTTGGCTCCATCAGAACATGGTTCTACAGCGGCACTTTGCGCACTTGGCTCCATCAGATCATGGTTCTACAGCGGCACTTTGCGCACTTGGCTCCATCAGAAGAGCGAAACTTTGCGCACTTGGCTCCATCAGATCATGGTTCTACAGCAACACTTTGCGCACTTGGCTCCATCAGAACATGGATTACTCAGCGACACTTTGCGCACATGGCTCCATCAGAACATGGTTTACTCAGCGACACTTTGCGCACTTGGCTGCATCAGATCATGGTTCTACAGCGACACTTTGTGCACTTGGCTCCATCAGATCATGGTTCTACAGCAACACTTTGCGCACTTGGCTCCATCAGAACATGGTTCTACAGTGACACTTTGCGCACTTGGCTCCATCAGATCATGGTTCTACAGCGGCACTTTGCGCACTTGGCTCCATCAGAACATGGTTCTACAGCAACACTTTGATCACTTGGCTCCATCAGAACATGGTTTCCTCAGTTACATTTTGCGCACTTGGCTCCATCAGAACATGGTTTCCTCAGCGACACTTTGTGCACTTGGCTCCATCAGATCATGGTTCTACAGCGACACTTTGTGCACTTGGCTCCATCGGATCATGGTTCTACAGCGACACTTTGCGCACTTGGCTCCATCGGAACATGGTTTCCTCAGTGACACTTTGTGCACTTGGCTCCATCAGATCATGGTTCTACAGCGAAACTTTGTGCACTTGGCTCCATCAGAACATGGTTCTGCAGCGACACTTTGTGCACTTGGCTCCATCAGAACATGGTTCTACAGCAACACTTTGTGCACTTGGCTCCATCAGAACATGGTTTCCTCAGCGACACTTTGTGCACTTGGCTCCATCAGAACATGGTTTCCTCAGCGACACTTTGTGCACTTGGCTCCATCGGAACATGGTTTCCTCAGCGACACTTTGTGCACTTGGCTCCATCAGATCATGGTTCTACAGCGAAACATTGCGCACTTGGCTTCTTCAGAACATGGTTCTACAGCGACACTTTTCGCACTTGGCTCCATCAGAACATGGTTTCCTCAGCGACACTTTGCAAACTTGGCTCCATCAGATCATGGTTCTACAGCGACACTTTGCACACTTGGCTCCATCAGATCATGGTTCTACAGCGACACTTTGATCACATGGCTCCATCAGATCATGGTTCTACAGCGGCACTTTGCGCACTTGGCTCCATCAGAACATGGTTCTGCAGCAACACTTTGATCACTTGGCTCCATCAGAACATGGTTTCCTCAGTGACACTTTGCGCACTTGGCTCCATCAGAACATGGTTTCCTCAGCGACACTTTGTGCACTTGGCTCCATCAGATCATGGTTCTACAGCGACACTTTGTGCACTTGGCTCCATCAGATCATGGTTCTACAGCGACACTGCGCACTTGGCTCCATCGGAACATGGTTTCCTCAGTGACACTTTGTGCACTTGGCTCCATCAGATCATGGTTCTACAGCGAAACTTTGCACACTTGGCTCCATCAGAACATGGTTCTACAGCGACACTTTGTGCACTTGGCTCCATCAGAACATGGTTTCCTCAGCGACACTTTGTGCACTTGGCTCCATCAGATCATGGTTCTACAGCGACACTTTGCGCACTTGGCTCCATCAGAACATGGTTTCCTCAGCGACACTTTGCGCACTTGGCTCCATCAGATCATGGTTCTACAGCAACACTTGGCGCACTTGGCTCCATCAGATCATGGTTCTACAGCGGCACTTTGCGCACTTGGCTCCATCAGATCATGGTTCTACAGCGGCACTTTGTGCACTTGGCTCCATCAGAAGAGCGAAACTTTGCGCACTTGGCTCCATCAGATCATGGTTCTACAGCAACACTTTGCGCACTTGGCTCCATCAGAACATGGATTCCTCAGCGACACTTTGCGCACTTGGCTCCATCAGAACATGGTTTCCTCAGTGACACTTTGTGCACTTGGCTCCATCAGATCATGGTTCTACAGCGACACTTTGCGCACTTGGCTGCATCAGATCATGGTTCTACAGCGACACTTTGTGCACTTGGCTCCATCAGATCATGGTTCTACAGCAACACTTTGTGCACTTGGCTCCATCAGAACATGGTTTCCTCAGCGACACTTTGCGCACTTGGCTCCATCAGATCATGGTTCTACAGCGGCACTTTGCGCACTTGGCTCCATCAGAACATGGTTCTACAGCAACACTTTGATCACTTGGCTCCATCAGAACATGGTTTCCTCAGTGACACTTTGCGCACTTGGCTCCATCAGAACATGGTTTCCTCAGCGACACTTTGTGCACTTGGCTCCATCAGATCATGGTTCTACAGTGACACTTTGTGCACTTGGCTCCATCAGATCATGGTTCTACAGCGACACTTTGCGCACTTGGCTCCATCGGAACATGGTTTCCTCAGTGACACTTTGTGCACTTGGCTCCATCAGATCATGGTTCTACAGCGAAACTTTGCGCACTTGGCTCCATCAGAACATGGTTCTACAGCGACACTTTGTGCACTTGGCTCCATCAGAACATGGTTTCCTCAGCGACACTTTGCACACTTGGCTTCATCAGAACATGGTTCTACAGCAACACTTTGTGCACTTGGCTCCATCAGAACATGATTTCCTCAGCGACACTTTGTGCACTTGGCTCCATCAGATCATGGTTCTACAGCGACACTTTGCGCACTTGGCTCCATCAGAACATGGTTTCCTCAGCGACACTTTGCGCACTTGGCTCCATCAGATCATGGTTCTACAGCAACACTTGGCGCACTTGGCTCCATCAGATCATGGTTCTACAGCGGCACTTTGCGCACTTGGCTCCATCAGATCATAGTTCTACCGCAACACTTTCCGCACTTGGCTCCATCAGAACATGGTTCTACAGCAACACTTTGCGCACTTGGCTCCATTAGAACATGATTTCCTCAGCGACACTTTGCGCACTTGGCTCCATCAGAACATGATTTCCTCAGCGGCACTTTGCGCACTTGGCTCCATCAGATCATGGTTCTACAGCGACACTTTGCGCACTTGGCTCCATCAGAACATGGTTTCCTCAGTGACACTTGGCTCCATCAGATCATGGTTTCCTCAGTGACACTTTGCGCACTTGGCTCCATCAGATCATGTTCTACAGCAACACTTTGTGCACTTGGCTCCATCAGAACATGGTTCTACAGCAACCTTGCGGCACTTGGCTCCTAAGAACATGATTTCCTCAGCGATACTTTGCGCACTTGGCTCTCATCAGATCATGGTTCTACAGCGACACTTGCACACTTGGCTCCATCGAACATGGTTTCCTCAGTGACACTTTGTGCACTTGGCTCCATCAGATCATGTTTCTACAGCGAAACTTTGCACACTTGGCTCCATCAGAACATGGTTCTACAGCGGACACTTTGTGCACTTTGCCACTTGGCTCCATCAGACATGGTTCCTCAGCGACACTTTGTGCACTTGGCTCCATCAGATCATGGTTCCTCAGCGACACTTGCGCACTTGGCTCCATCAGATCATGGTTCTACAGCGCACTTTGCGCACTTGGCTCCATCAGATCATGGTTCTACAGCGACACTTTGCGCATTGGCTCATCAGATCATGGTTCTACAGACACTTGCGCACTTGGCTCATCAGATCATGGTTCTACAGCACACTTTGCGCACTTGGCTCCATAGATCATGGTTCTACAGCGACACTTTGCGCACTTGGCTCCATCAGAACATGGTTTCCTCAGCGACCTTTGCGCACTTGGCTCCATCAGATCATGGTTCTACAGCACACTTTGTGCACTTGGCTCCATCAGAACATGGTTTCTCAGCGACACTTTGTGCACTTGGCTCCATCAGATCATGGTTCTACAGCGACACTTTGCGCACTTGGCTCCATCAGAACATGGTTCCTCAGCGACACTTTGCGCACTTGGCTCCATCAGATCATGGTTCTACAGCAACACTTTGCGCACTTGGCTCCATCAGAACATGGATTCCTCAGCGACACTTTGCGCACTGGGCTCCATCAGAACATGGTTTCCTCAGCGACACTTTGCTCACTTGGCTGCATCAGATCATGGTTCTACAGCAACACTTTGTGCACTTGGCTCCATCAGATCATGGTTCTACAGCAACACTTTGCGCACTTGGCTCCATCAGAACATGGTTTCCTCAGCGACACATTGCGCACTTGGCTGCATCAGATCATGGTTCTACAGCGACACTTTGTGCATTTGGCTCCATCAGATCATGGTTCTACAGCGACACTTTGCGCACTTGGCTCCATCAGAACATGGTTCTACAGTGACACTTTGCGCACTTGGCTCCATCAGATCATGGTTCTACAGCGGCACTTTGCGCACTTGGCTCCATCAGAACATGGTTCTACAGCAACACTTTGATCACTTGGCTCCATCAGAACATGGTTTCCTCAGTGACACTTTGCGCACTTGGCTCCATCAGAACATGGTTTCCTCAGCGACACTTTGTGCACTTGGCTCCATCAGATCATGGTTCTACAGTGACAGTTTGTGCACTTGGCTCCATCAGATCATGGTTCTACAGCGACACTTTGCGCACTTGGCTCCATCGGAACATGGTTTTCTCAGTGACACTTTGTGCACTTGTCTCCATCAGATCATGGTTCTACAGCGAAACTTTGCGCACTTGGCTCCATCAGAACATGGTTCTACAGCGACACTTTGTGCACTTGGCTCCATCAGAACATGGTTTCCTCAGCGACACTTTGCACACTTGGCTTCATCAGAACATGGTTCTACAGCAACACTTTGTGCACTTGGCTCCATCAGAACATGGTTCTACAGCGACACTTTGTGCACTTGGCTCCATCAGATCATGGTTCTACAGCGACACTTTGCGCACTTGGCTCCATCAGAACATGGTTTCCTCAGCGACACTTTGCTCACTTGGCTCCATCAGATCATGGTTCTACAGCGACACTTTGTGCACTTGGCTCCATCAGATCATGGTTCTACAGCAACACTTGGCGCACTTGGCTCCATCAGATCATGGTTCTACAGCGGCACTTTGCGCACTTGGCTCCATCAGAACATGGATTCCTCAGCGACGCTTTGCACACTTGGCTCCATCAGAACATGGTTTCCTCAGCGACACTTTGCGCACTTGGCTGCATCAGATCATGGTTCTACAGCGACACTTTGTGCACTTGGCTCCATCAGATCATGGTTCTACAGCAACACTTTGCGCACTTGGCTCCATCAGAACATGGTTTCCTCAGCGACACTTTGCGCACTTGGCTCCATCAGAACATGGTTTCCTCAGCGACACTTTGCGCACTTGGCTCCATCAGAACATGGTTTCCTCAGCGACACTTTGCGCACTTGGCTCCATCAGAACATGGTTTCCTCAGTGACACTTTGCGCACTTGGCTCCATCAGATCATGGTTCTACCGCAACACTTTCCGCACTTGGCTCCATCAGAACATGGTTCTACAGCAACACTTTGCGCACTTGGCTCCATCAGAACATGGTTTCCTCAGCGACACTTTGCGCACTTGGCTCCATCAGAACATGATTTCCTCAGCGACACTTTGCGCACTTGGCTCCATCAGATCATGGTTCTACAGCGACACTTTGCGCACTTGGCTCCATCAGAACATGGTTTCCTCAGTGACACTTGGCTCCATCAGATCATGGTTTCCTCAGTGACACTTTGCGCACTTGGCTCCATCAGATCATGGTTCTACAGCAACACTTTGTGCACTTGGCTCCATCAGAACATGGTTCTACAGCAACACTTTCCGCACTTGGCTCCATCAGAACATGGTTTCCTCAGTGACACTTTGCGCACTTGGCTCCATCAGAACATGGTTTCCTCAGCGACACTTTGTGCACTTGGCTCCATCAGATCATGGTTCTACAGCGACACTTTGTGCACTTGGCTCCATCAGATCATGGTTCTACAGCGACACTTTGCGCACTTGGTTCCATCGGAACATGGTTTCCTCAGTGACACTTTGTGCACTTGGCTCCATCAGATCATGGTTCTACAGCGAAACTTTGCACACTTGGCTCCATCAGAACATGGTTCTACAGCGACACTTTGTGCACTTGGCTCCATCAGAACATGGTTTCCTCAGCGACACTTTGTGCACTTGGCTCCATCAGATCATGGTTCTACAGCGACACTTTGCGCACTTGGCTCCATCAGAACATGGTTTCCTCAGCGACACTTTGCGCACTTGGCTCCATCAGATCATGGTTCTACAGCAACACTTTGCGCACTTCGCTCCATCAGAACATGGATTCCTCAGCGACACTTTGCGCACTGGGCTCCATCAGAACATGGTTTCCTCAGCGACACTTTGCGCACTTGGCTGCATCAGATCATGGTTCTACAGCAACACTTTGTGCACTTGGCTCTATCAGATCATGGTTCTACAGCGACACTTTGCGCACTTGGCTCCATCAGAACATGGTTTCCTCAGTGACACTTGGCTCCATCAGATCATGGTTTCCTCAGTGACACTTTGCGCACTTGGCTCCATCAGATCATGGTTCTACAGCAACACTTTGTGCACTTGGCTCCATCAGAACATGGTTCTACAGCAACACTTTCCGCACTTGGCTCCATCAGAACATGGTTTCCTCAGTGACACTTTGCGCACTTGGCTCCATCAGAACATGGTTTCCTCAGCGACACTTTGTGCACTTGGCTCCATCAGATCATGGTTCTACAGCGACACTTTGTGCACTTGGCTCCATCAGATCATGGTTCTACAGCGACACTTTGCGCACTTGGTTCCATCGGAACATGGTTTCCTCAGTGACACTTTGTGCACTTGGCTCCATCAGATCATGGTTCTACAGCGAAACTTTGCACACTTGGCTCCATCAGAACATGGTTCTACAGCGACACTTTGTGCACTTGGCTCCATCAGAACATGGTTTCCTCAGCGACACTTTGTGCACTTGGCTCCATCAGATCATGGTTTTACAGCGACACTTTGCGCACTTGGCTCCATCAGAACATGGTTTCCTCAGCGACACTTTGCGCACTTGGCTCCATCAGATCATGGTTCTACAGCAACACTTTGCGCACTTGGCTCCATCAGAACATGGATTCCTCAGCGACACTTTCCGCACTGGGCTCCATCAGAACATGGTTTCCTCAGCGACACTTTGCGCACTTGGCTGCATCAGATCATGGTTCTACAGCAACACTTTGTGCACTTGGCTCCATCAGATCATGGTTCTACAGCAACACTTTGCGCACTTGGCTCCATCAGAACATGGTTTCCTCAGCGACACATTGCGCACTTGGCTGCATCAGATCATGGTTCTACAGCGACACTTTGTGCATTTGGCTCCATCAGATCATGGTTCTACAGCGACACTTTGCGCACTTGGCTCCATCAGAACATGGTTCTACAGTGACACTTTGCGCACTTGGCTCCATCAGATCATGGTTCTACAGCGGCACTTTGCGCACTTGGCTCCATCAGAACATGGTTCTACAGCAACACTTTGATCACTTGGCTCCATCAGAACATGGTTTCCTCAGTGACACTTTGCGCACTTGGCTCCATCAGAACATGGTTTCCTCAGCGACACTTTGTGCACTTGGCTCCATCAGATCATGGTTCTACAGTGACAGTTTGTGCACTTGGCTCCATCAGATCATGGTTCTACAGCGACACTTTGCGCACTTGGCTCCATCGGAACATGGTTTCCTCAGTGACACTTTGTGCACTTGGCTCCATCAGATCATGGTTCTACAGCGAAACTTTGCGCACTTGGCTCCATCAGAACATGGTTCTACAGCGACACTTTGTGCACTTGGCTCCATCAGAACATGGTTTCCTCAGCGACACTTTGCACACTTGGCTTCATCAGAACATGGTTCTACAGCAACACTTTGTGCACTTGGCTTCATCAGAACATGGTTCTACAGCAACACTTTGTGCACTTGGCTCCATCAGAACATGGTTTCCTCAGCGACACTTTGCGCACTTGGCTCCATCAGATCATGGTTCTACAGCGACACTTTGCGCATTTGGCTCCATCAGAACATGGTTTCCTCAGCGACACTTGGCGCACTTGGCTCCATCAGATCATGGTTCTACAGCGGCACTTTGCGCACTTGGGTCCATCAGATCATGGTTCTACAGCGGCGCTTTGTGCACTTGGCTCCATCAGAAGAGCGAAACTTTGCGCACTTGGCTCCATCAGATCATGGTTCTACAGCAACACTTTGCGCACTTGGCTCCATCAGACATGGATTCTCAGCGACACTTTGCGCACTTGGCTCCATCAGAACATGGTTTCCTCAGCGACACTTTGCGCACTTGGCTGCATCAGATCATGGTTCTACAGCAACACTTTGCGCACTTGGCTCCATCAGAACATGGTTTCCTCAGCGACACTTTGCGCACTTGGCTCCATCAGAACATGGTTTCCTCAGCGACACTTTGCGCACTTGGCTCCATCAGAACATGGTTTCCTCAGCGACACTTTGCGCACTTGGCTCCATCAGATCATGGTTCTACCGCAACACTTTCCGCACTTGGCTCCATCAGAACATGGTTCTACAGCAACACTTTGCGCACTTGGCTCCATCAGAACATGGTTTCCTCAGCGACACTTTGCGCACTTGGCTCCATCAGAACATGATTTCCTCAGCGACACTTTGCGCACTTGGCTCCATCAGATCATGGTTCTACAGCGACACTTTGCGCACTTGGCTCCATCAGAACATGGTTTCCTCAGTGACACTTGGCTCCATCAGATCATGGTTTCCTCAGTGACACTTTGCGCACTTGGCTTCATCAGATCATGGTTCTACAGCAACACTTTGTGCACTTGGCTCCATCAGAACATGGTTCTACAGCAACACTTTCCGCACTTGGCTCCATCAGAACATGGTTCTACAGCAACACTTTGCGCACTTGGCTCCATCAGAACATGGTTTCCTCAGCGACACTTTGCGCACTTGGCTCCATCAGAACATGATTTCCTCAGCGACACTTTGCGCACTTGGCTCCATCAGATCATGGTTCTACAGCGACACTTTGCGCACTTGGCTCCATCAGAACACGGTTCTACAAAAGCACTGCGAACTGTGAACACATTGACACTTATTGATAATATATTGACAAACGTTACCGTGGGGAATTTAGAGGGGGGAGCTGGGGGAGGAATGTTACCTCTTATTTTTTTAAAGTTCAACTCCCTCTGAGACAGAAAATTGATGATAGCAATGCAGCCACAGTACCTTTTAGTTTTTATGGGCATATTTCAAATTGGCCAACTTAGTATTTTGGGCATCTTACTGTTGCTCACTTGGACATGCTAGAGAAGCAAATTTGGTGCGTAAATCTATGTTTTTGTGGTTAATACAGACAATGAGCGTACTCTTATTCAGTTTACACAATATTTGGTCAGGTTTGTTTTGGCATTTTTTTTATTCTGTCATGGTAACAAATACATGTATTGTGATAATGGCTTATTTTACTGCTTTATTAAGAAATATATCTCAAATGATGTCCATTTTCTGAAGTAATAGAAACAAAGTCTTGTCAGTATACATGTGGCTATATATTCTGTGAAAGGGTTACATATATAAAGAGGTCAAATAGAAAAGAAAGACTGACCAAAGCTGTTGAATTGAGAGTTGATGAAAAGCTACGTAATCTAGAAAATCATAGCAGTTACTACCAGAGACATTGCTGCTGCTGAGGCCCATCATCACTCATGCTGTTACAAGGATCACACACGTGAATCAGATGAAGTCAAAAATAAAGAAACTGATGACTCTGAATCCCACTATCAGGAAATGGAAGCAGCATTTGCAGACCTTCTAGTATTCAAACAAACTGAAATAGTAGAAAATAAATCAGTGATCCAAATATCTACCTAGAAAAATCTAGTTCCAGAACAGAACAGAGATGTGAAAGATCTAAAAGAATCAACAAAAAAGCATCTCTGCAGAAAGCTTGCAAGTGAGCTTGGCGACACAGTGCAGATCATTTTAATCAATCAATCAATCAATTTTTTTTTATATAGCGCCAAATCACAACAAACAGTTGCCCCAAGGCGCCTTATGTTGTAAGGCAAGGCCATACAATAATTATGTAAAACCCCAACGGTCAAAACGACCCCCTGTGAGCAAGCACTTGGCTACAGTGGGAAGGAAAAACTCCCTTTTAACAGGAAGAAACCTCCAGCAGAACCAGGCTCAGGCAGGGGCAGTCTTCTGCTGGGACTGGTTGGGGCTGAGGGAGAGAACCAGGAAAAAGACATGCTGTGGAGGGGAGCAGAGATCGATCACTAATGATTAAATGCAGAGTGGTGCATACAGAGCAAAAGGAGAAAGAAACACTCAGTGCATCATGGGAACCCCCCAGCAGTCTACGTCTATAGCAGCATAACTAAGGGATGGTTCAGGGTCACCTGATCCAGCCCTAACTATACGCTTTAGCAAAAAGGAAAGTTTTAAGCCTAATCTTAAAAGTAGAGAGGGTGTCTGTCTCCCTGATCTGAATTGGGAGCTGGTTCCACAGGAGAGGAGCCTGAAAGCTGAAGGCTCTGCCTCCCATTCTACTCTTACAAACCCTAGGAACTACAAGTAAGCCTGCAGTCTGAGAGCGAAGCGCTCTATTGGGGTGATATGGTACTACAAGGTCCCTAAGATAAGATGGACCTGATTATTCAAAACCTTATAAGTAAGAAGAAGAATTTTAAATTCTATTCTAGAGTTAACAGGAAGCCAATGAAGAGAGGCCAATATGGGTGAGATATGCTCTCTCCTTCTAGTCCCCGTCAGTACTCTAGCTGCAGCATTTTGAATTAACTGAAGGCTTTTTAGGGAACTTTTAGGACAACCTGATAATAATGAATTACAATAGTCCAGCCTAGAGGAAATAAATGCATGAATTAGTTTTTCAGCATCACTCTGAGACAAGACCTTTCTGATTTTAGAGATATTGCGTAAATGCAAAAAAAGCAGTCCTCCTTGTTTAATATGCGCTTTGAATGACATATCCTGATCAAAAATGACTCCAAGATTTCTCACAGTATTACTAGAGGTCAGGGTAATGCCATCCAGAGTAAGGATCTGGTTAGACACCATGTTTCTAAGATTTGTGGGGCCAAGTACAATAACTTCAGTTTTATCTGAGTTTAAAAGCAGGAAATTAGAGGTCATCCATGTCTTTATGTCTGTAAGACAATCCTGCAGTTTAGCTAATTGGTGTGTGTCCTCTGGCTTCATGGATAGATAAAGCTGGGTATCATCTGCGTAACAATGAAAATTTAAACAATACCGTCTAATAATACTGCCTAAGGGAAGCATGTATAAAGTGAATAAAATTTTAGATGACAGAAGAAAACTCCTTGAAGGTCCAGACACCCTTGAACTTAGAGATGTGGTCATCAAAAACCAGATATTAAAGACAGAACTGGACATGTGGAAGTCCAAAGAAATTTCAAAGGAGAATGACAAATTCTCAGCTCATATTAGATCAGTCATACAAATTAACAAGAAATCAACACCATGGCCACATCACCCTTCAGAGGTAGACAGTGCTCCATTCAGTATACCATATCACCTTGAAAGGTTTTTGCTGGGACTTCTGACAGGTGATCCAGACAGCAAAGCCCCATCTCAGAGAGTGGCTACTCTTATCAATTCCTTCAGCCAGGATATAGCATACGCAGTGACCTGTGGACTGCAAAAGCCTCCAAAACATTGGTTGCTCCCATATGCTGTTAAGACATTTGCTGGTAATGTTGAAATCATCCATACCCTCAATCGCCTGGGACACGCTGTGTCCTATTCCCAGCTTCAGGAGAATGGCACACCATTATGCTTCCAGAACATGGTGGCTTCTATGATTCAGCAAACTATTCTCCCTGCTTCTATAATGCCCTATGTCGTTACCAACCTTGCATGGGACAACATAGATCAACTTGAAGAAACACTCTCAAGCAAGGGAACAACACACAGGGTCAATGGTATTGCTGTTCAGCCTAAAGTCTACAGAGCAGATCTACCACAAGTTTTCCTGCAGAGTATTAGAAAAACAAAACAAAGATCTGTTTGTACTGAAGACCAGGAACTTGAGGCTTACATTTCAGGAGAAAGATCTGGTCCCTACTCACTATTTACATCCATTGTTGGAGTTGAACAGTGTAGACAAGAAGCTGCCATTGTAAGGGGAAAAACATTGGCATGGATACTTGCAAGGCATTCTGAAGAGGAAAAACAAACAATTGCAAGCTGGACTGGTTTTAACATCAAAACCAGAGAATCCGTTTCTGTGTCAGAAGATCCTGTTGTTATCTTCTAACAATTAATGGCCCTGCAACAGATATGACCACGGTTTTTGAGATCTTGAACCAATCAGAACTTATTCATGAGACACTGCATCTACAGACGGTAGATGTTGTCATGGATCAGACACACTAGTCCAAGGCAGCGGAAATTGTGTGGAAACACAAAAGGAACATGCCAATGTAGTCCTTTCCATGGATGCATTCCATATAATTTGTGATGTACATTTTAGGGAAAAGGTTCCAGGATGCAGGGCTATGAGATCTTCTTACTGAGTCAGGAATTGTACCTGAAGGTTCAGTCACAAGGGTTCTTGATGGAAAAATGTACAGCAGGGCTGTGCGTGTACATAAATGAAATTGAAAGTATCTCGTAAATTCCCAAAATGTATAGTTTATAATGTTTATAGTCTATACGCTTAGAATTATGAAAAGTAAGGCCAAAATAGTAAAGCATTGTGTAAATGTACATTTTATACAGCATATTGCAATAAAGGGTTGAGAGGTAATAAATGGATCCTTGTATGTGCTAAAAATAAAGGCAGTTTGGTTTTGTTTAGTACTGCAGAGTAAATGGGAATAAAAAATTTAAATAGCAAACGCTATTGTAAATTGAATTGACAAAATAGGAAAAATTATATTTGGTCTGAATTAAAATAAACTTGTTTTAAAATTTTTATCATTAATTACCATATTTTTGTCTTAAATATTTACCATTTTATCTGAAAAACACATTTATTTGGTTATTTGTCCTCAATAAGTGTCAAAAACATAGGGAACATGTGTTTTTGTGAGGTTTATCTGAGGGTTGTGTCATATCTTAATTGCATTACATTTTTAAGGGTGGTCTTGAACTGCCTGCAATATCACACTGAAAGCTGTCGTTCTAGCATTGCTATCGTGCATTTTCCACAACTAGGGCTATATAGTTACCAAAATATCATAGTGAGACATCGCCCCTCAGTTGGGCCAAACGGCCCAAAATCTAGGTACTGGCCCATCGCCTAATACTGAAATTACAAATTTCAAAAGGAAAATAAAAAACTTTGGAAAATCTTTGAATGGATTGAAGGGATCCAAACTGGAGTGACATTTATGTTGAGGACATTGATCAATCTTATGAATCATTCATTTCTAATATGCATATGTTGCGGACATGAACGAGTGAAGCTCGTCAGCATCTCACCATGTCATTTAGGTCCTTCAGACTTTATTTTGAGTAAATGCTTCAGGGGAGCATTAGCATGGCAAAAACATTTCAGCTTCTGGGGGAGCAGTGCCCCCCCAGACCCCCCGCCTTTTTAAGCATTTTTCTTTATTTGCCTCTCACATGCCTGGAAAAACTCCTCACCATCTAACCATGATATACGAGTGCAGCAACAGTGAAAATGAAACCTTCTTAAACCAAACAGTAATAATACCACACTCATTTTGCACTCATCATAAGGTTAGGATACTGTGCCCTCCAAAAGTATTGGAACACTTGGAATTTCACACATTTTAATTTGTTTATGCCATTTTAAATACTAGAAATACAAAAAAAAAAAAGAATAAAAATTTCCAAAATTATCTTCCTCAAACTCAAACTGAAAGCAAATCTCTAAAACTTGATAAAACCTGTAAATAATAATCATTTTTATAGCCAGTTTTCTTTCGACAAGTCAGGGGATGGAAACATGAACAATATGTCTTGGACTTTATTTACATCAATTATGAAGAAATACAAAAGATTCTTTCACCAAAACATCAAATATAGTCTTTCAATTCAAATGTACTTTCTGTCAAATTGTAACTGAACTTTCAGGTCTTCTTTTGAAGAAAATCCTCCTCTACACCACTTAATCAGGAAGCTGGAATTTAGATTTTAATTCATTTATATCAAGTTGTAGAGATTTGCTTTAGAAACAAAAAATGTATTTGAAATAGCTTTGCAAAGGAGAGACACAGCAGAGGTTGACAGCCTCGTGCAGTTCTCTAACTGTGTCATCCTGGTGAGGCTCTTTTATTGTGTAAAGAAAACAAAGATAAGAGTGGCTACATGAGCCCATGGTTGCAACATGTGCTAGTCATTAGTCATGTGCAGATACGTTTGCAAACAACTGAATCATTCCAATCTTAGGTACAGAGTGAGCGATTTTGCTGAAGCTTGCTAAAAGTCAAACTGTAAACAGGCTGCACCTGTGAATATCTGAGAGAAACAGAGGATACAGAAAGAACAATTTGAAATGAGCAGACATAGTAGCTGATAATAAATGATAAACATGTTTTTACAGTATAATTTATCTAACATATCCCTCCTGTTTTATCGTTTATTACATCTCAGCCACATCCAATACATTAATCACAACCACTTGTTAAGAACATTTTCAGTTGTAACATCATAGACAAATGCGGAGATGAATATAGTAACCAAAAACAGGAAGACAAAATGACAGTGAACCAATGATAAAGAATTTAAATCATTTATGTGGTGTCTTTGATTGTTTCCAGGGCGGTGTCAAAACGCTCAGGAATATCGACCTTATAATCAGGTGGTTGATAGGGCTAGGCATAGGCATATGGCGATTGGCGGGCATCATATTCTGATTCCTGCTCAATATCATCGGTCGACAATTGTTGAAAATGGGTTGCCTCTCGATGGATGTCTTGCTGTATGACATTACATTGGACAAAGGCATTGGAGACTATTTTTACAATCATGGAACGGAGGCAAGGCACTATGCAGCAAAATAAGAGTGCAAAAACTGCAACAACGATCAATAGAGGGGTCAAAGGTCGTAGTAGAAGTTGCCACTAACTTCCTGATGTAAACCATGACCAGAAACTCCAGCTAGGAGATGACATTGTTGCTTGGACAGAGTCTGTCATCTCTTGTAGGGCCCGGGTGATGGCACCTCCGTCAGCTGTGTTGTCCGGGATAAAGAGGCAGCACACTGCTCCCCTCCACAGCATGTCTTTTTCCTGGTTCTCTCCCTCAGCCCCAACCAGTCCTAGCAGAAGACTGCCCTCCCTGAGCCTGGTTCTGCTGGAGGTTTCTTCCTGTTAAAAGGGAGTTTTTCCTTCCCACTGTCGCCAAGTGCTTCTCACAGGGGGTCGTTTTGACCGTTGGGGTTTTTTACGTAATTATTGTATGGCCTTGCCTTACAATATAAAGCGCCTTGGGGCAACTGTTTGTTGTGATTTGGTGCTATATAAATAAAATTGATTGATTGATTGTGCCCACCAAAACACACACTCCATTGGAGGGTGCGGTCAGCTGATCAAGAACCATACGGTTTTGTAGTACCATCAGTCGCAGGGCCCTAATTTCCTCGGTGGTTGCGTTGGCCATCTCAAGTGTGGAGTTCTGTTTAATTCTGTTGGCGTGCTGTTTAAATCTGGTGACAAACATGTCTTTTACAATTATAGGCCAATCTCACTGTTACCACAATTTTCAAAAATTTTGAAAAAGGTATTTGTAAAGAGGTTAAATGATTTCATACCTAAACATCACATACTTAGCGAACAGCAGTATGCTTTCAGGAAAAAAAAAAAAATCACACTACTTCACTGGCTGTAATTGATTTTGTTGAACAGATTATTAATGCAATTGAAAATAAGCAATATTCTGTAGGTGTTTTTTGATTAACAGAAAACATTTGATACTGTAGACCAGACAGTGGACAAACTACAGAGGTATGGTATCAGGGGACTGGCACATGACTGGAGAGCTAGCTATTTACACAATAGGTATCAGTGTGTACATATTGGTAGGACAAACACTGAATTTATGAAAATTACTTGTGGGGTGCCCCAGGGTTCAGTTCTGGGGCCGTTGATGTTTTTTCTGTATACTAATGGCATATTGGTCTATTTGAAGAGGTTCAGTCAGGTTTTAGAATTCATCATAGTACAGAAACAGCATTAGTGAAGGTTACAAATGATCTTCTTATGGCTTCGGACAGTGGACTCATCTCTGTGCTTGTTCTGTTGGACCTCAGTGCTGCTTTTGATACGGTTGACCATAAAATTTTATTACAGAGATTAGAGCATGTCATAGGTATTAAAGGCACTGCGCTGCGGTGGTTTGAATCATATTTGTCTAATAGATTACAGTTTGTTCATGTAAATGGGGAATCTTCTTCACAGACTAAAGTTAATTATGGAGTTCCACAAGGTTCTGTGCTAGGACCAATTTTATTCACTTTATACATGCTTCCCTTAGGCAGTATTATTAGAACGGTATTGCTTAAATTTCATTGTTATGCAGATGATACCCAGCTTTATCTATCCATGAAGCCAGAGGACACACACCAATTAGCTAAACTGCAGGATTGTCTTACAGACATAAAGACATGGATGACCTCTAATTTCCTGCTTTTAAACTCAGATAAAACTGAAGTTATTGTACTTGGCCCCACAAATCTTAGAAGCATGGTGGTCTAACCAGATCTTTACTCTGGATGGCATTTCCCTGACCTCTAGTAATACTGTGAGAAATCTTGGAGTCATTTTTGATCAGGATATGTCATTCAAAGCGCATATTAAACCAATATGTAGGACTGCCTTTTTGCATTTACGCAATATCTCTAAAATCAGAAAGGTCTTGTCTCAGAGTGATGCTGAAAAACTAATTCATGCATTATTTCCTCTAGGCTGGACTATTGTAATTCTTTATTATCAGGTTGTCCTAAAAGTTCCCTAAAAAGCCTTCAGTTAATTCAAAATGCTGCAGCTAGAGTACTGACGGGGACTAGCAGGAGAGAGCATATCTCACCCGTGTTGGCCTCTCTTCATTGGCTTCCTGTTAATTCTAGAATAGAATTTAAAATTCTTCTTCTTACTTATAAGGTTTTGAATAATCAGGTCCCATCTTATCTCAGGGACCTCGTAGTACCATATCACCCTAATAGAGCGCTTCGCTCTCAGACTGCAGGCTTACTTGTAGTTCCTAGGGTTTGTAAGAGTAGAATGGGAGGCAGAGCCTTCAGCTTTCAGGCTCCTCTCCTGTGGAACCAGCTCCCAATTCAGATCAGGGAGACAGATACCCTCTCTACTTTTAAGATTAGGCTTAAAACTTTCCTTTTCGCTAAGGCTTATAGTTAGGGCTGGATCGGGTGACCCTGGACTATCCCTTGGTTATGCTGCTTTAGACGTAGACTGTGGGGGGGTTCCCATGATGCACTGTTTCTTTCTCTTTTTGCTCTGTATGCATCACTCCGCATTTAATCATTAGTGATCGATCTCTGCCCCCCTCCACAGCATGTCTTTTTCCTGGTTCTTTCCCTCAGCCCCAACCAGTCTCAGCAGAAGACTGCCCCTCCCTGAGCCTGGTTCTGCTGGAGGTTTCTTCCTGTAAGAGGGAGTTTTTCCTTCCCACTGTTGCCAAGTGCTTGCTCACAGGGGGTCGTTTTGACCGTTGGGGTTTTTCATGATTGTTGTATGGCCTTGCCTTACAATATAAAGCGCCTTGGGGCAACTGTTTGTTGTGATTTGGCGCTATATAAAAAAAAAGTTGATTGATTGATTGATATGTTTGGTTTCCAAGTCCATCAGTTGTATTTTGTTTGCTGATGATACAATGTTGTTTTGAAGTGGGGATCATTTGGGACAGACCTTGGACATGATGGAGAAGGAGCTATAGAAGTCTAAACAATGGTATGAGTCAAACAAATTATCGCTCCACTTTGGCAAAACAAAGTGTATTATATTGGAAACAAGTCCAGGAATTTCTGCAGAAATTTATCATTAAATGATATTGAAATTGAAATTGTAACTGATAATAAATTTCTTGTGTTGTTATTGATGATAAAACTGAGCTGGAAAATAACACACAACATTAATTTTGTTAATGAGTTGTCTATGTAAAAATTAGGCAGGGGCATCCACATGGCCCAACTCAGATTTTGATCAAATTTTCACAAATTACCCTTCAAATAGATTGATTAGGCATGATAAAGTTTGTTTTTCCAGCAACATTTTACTTGAGTTTTGGTAAATTCAAAATTTGATGTCAAAACAGCCAGATTCATTGTCTGTCTGGCGGAACTTTTCTGTATATTTCAGTTATTCAAACATTTCAAAATTCATATGTTGCCCTCCCAGGGTTACATTCTAGAGGAGTAGGGAAATTGAACAATGCTCATGAAATGACCAATATTTGGCATATCTCAGCAAATGAGGCATCATTTTGATGTTTTTGGGTTTGGAGAGTTCATTTATGGGGTCGTTTGTGTGAACCAAGGTCAAGGTCATTGTCTCATTTTTCCATATTTTTACCTATTTTCCATATTAAAACTACTCCTCTCAGTCAGGTCAATGTCCAAAATACCTGTTGTTTGTTAAATAATCAGAGATATGTATTATAAGCTTTAGAATGATACCATATATGACCTGATTTAAAAAGTATCCCTACTTGAAAAGTAAACAAATGTAAACTAGGGGGAGGTGATGGTCTAGTGGATAAACGTTGGGCTTGAGACCAGAGGATCCTCAGTTCAAATCCCCGCCTGACTGGGAAATCACTAAGAGCCCTTGGGCAAGGCCTTTAATCCCCTATTGCTCGTGGTGTGTAGTGTGCACTTTGTATGGCAACACCCTGACATCGGGGTGAATGTGAGGAATTATTTGTAAAGTGCTTTGAGCGTCTGATGCCGATGGAAAAGCGCGATATAAATGCAGTCCATTTACTAACAAGAATTCTGTTCCAGGTGAGCACTTACCAAATTATCTCACACACACATGTGCATGATTCTGCTCAACCTTTACAAATACAACAAAGAAGGAATCACACCATAACTATTAAACCTTTCATGTAATATTGGAGCAATTATACAACTTTGAAGGTCAAGGTCACTCAGACACATTAAGGTGACTCATA
Source organism: Thalassophryne amazonica (assembly GCF_902500255.1). Lineage (NCBI taxonomy): Eukaryota > Metazoa > Chordata > Actinopteri > Batrachoidiformes > Batrachoididae > Thalassophryne > Thalassophryne amazonica. The sequence goes on along the minus strand of NC_047119.1, from coordinate 76,146,112 downwards.
CATTAACATCTTATTTCAGGTGCATTAACCCTCTGGAGTCTTAGCTGTTTTTGACAACTTTTGGTTTTACCTTCATAATTTACCTTTAAAAAAAAAACTGTTTACTTTGCCTTGTTTGGTGTCATTTTTTTTTCAGCACAACCTCACCTGTGTGACTTTTCAGTTTTTCTTTCATTCTGACACACTGCATTCAAACAGTGACTCTAAATTCACCCCAAAACATAAAATACGAATCAGAAAAAAGTTACGTTTTTTACTGTGAAAACCAGAACTATGTTTAACGAACCATTTTCATAACTTAGAATGTAAATATAAATTGTAAATTTTAAAAATATATGTTAAAAATTCAGAATAAAAAAGTTATATATAACAATTCACATTAAAATGCAGGAAATGCTTCATGTGTTTTTTGTCTATTTACATGCAGTAAGATGCCACACAAATTATATTTGTGCCACTCACAAAAACAATTCCTGTTCAGTGCTCATCAGAAGCTCCAAGAATTTGTACAGATATGTGTATTTTTCCCTAATTCCTTGTTTTTGTAGCATTTTTATTGGTGGAGTTACAGACTGTCCTGACTGTGTTAGTGGCCAAAAAAGAAAAAACAATAGAAAAAAGGTGTTTTGGACTTGGGGGGGGGCTCTACCTGAACTCCTGTGTTCTCCTCCCCTGGATCCTGCTGACTGCTGGGGCAGTGTGTGTCTGCACCCTGCTGCTCCAGGACTCAGCGCTGGAGCAGAAGCGCATGAGTCCTGGAGAAGATGGAAGGAGAAGCGCGCAGTCTGATCCACTGTGCAAATCTGTGTGCACAGATTTGTGAATCCACCTGCTCTCATTTGTCCAGACCAGAACAATAAAGTTCACTTCATTAGCAGATTGATCACGCTCTGGTTCTGCATTTTGATCTTCATGCAGTTAAAAAAAAGACAGACTTTATGCGCTGTTCCAAGATGCCTGATTATTTTGACACACTAAATAAATTAAAAAAGACACCACACATGCTAAAATACTCCACCACACACACTTAAACACACTCCAAGCACGGCAGATATCACAACTTTCAAAACCATCTGCTTTTCACTCCACATGAAACCACACTTTTCTTCCCTCAGCAAGCAAAAGACGTGGATTGGGGATCATTGTTTATTTGATAATATATTTTACACCAGTGATAAAGAAAAATTTGTGTATTTTTTAACTTGTTTGCTGTCACAGAGAAACTCAAGAAAAGTCCTGTTCACAAAATGCGCGCGCACACACACGCACACACACACACACACACACGGGGTCTGTGTGTTGTCATCAATCCCACATGGAGTTGGTGATTGTGACTGGTTAGTTCTTGAGTTTTCACCAATGGTAACACCCCTCTCTCCTGCTGCAGTTGAGGGAGTCATATTTCATTCCAGCCCTCTCATTCCTCCAGCTGAAAGAGCAAATCACTTGTTTTTGCTTCAGCTGTCTGCAAAACTCACAGCGAATATGAGAATGTTATCCCCAACAAAAACTTGTGTAAATTATTAATCAGAATTCAAATTTAAAAAGTGGTTTGGAGGTTGAATTCCACACGTTCAGCATGCATTCACACAGACACTCGGAGTGGAGCAGGTTTTGTGCTGTCTGCTTAAATAGGTCATGTGACTTTTGGCGTGTCATTCAATTCCAGAGGGTTAATATAGCGTAAGATATCATTTGTCCACTGCTGTCTAGAATACCAGATGCATTCAGTACCATTTAAAAGCTGTGACACTGTAACTGTATGTTTTTTGTGGGCTGATATTGTTGTGAAAGTGTAGGAACACGGACCCACAACAGGGGGCGTAATGAACGGACAATGGAGAAAGGTGAATAACAAGTTTTACTGTTGTGAAACGAGCACAACGAATACAACAATTAACAATTTGGGGTCGAATCCGCTGGTGTCGTGTGGGCAGGCTCGAAGGTAGGAGACGTCCGTCTCAGTCGAACCGGAACCACCCAGATCTCCTCTGCCACCGAACCCTGGAAATACTGGAACCGCCAAGTCCCGAATTCCCAGGTGGCCACTGCCTCCGCTCGTCGGATCCGGTACTGCTGGCGGGAGAGAGCAACAACACACAGGTGTGGATGCGACAGCACCCAGTAACGGAGAGGGGAAGAGCCGCCTCCACCTCTTGTCAATATATAGCAGGAAGGTGAGTACTTATCCAAGCAATTTAGCTATCAGTAGTCAGCAGTCCTGAAAAGGTTTAACAAGTCTTAGCTGGTTATTCAGAATATGAATGCAGAGAACGTTACCTCAGTCTTAAGGCGATATCTCGGCACTGAGGTGGAGACGCCGTCCTGATGATATACCCCCGGGCTGAGTGGAGTCAGCTGTGTCCAGTAATGGTCAGTCACCCTGACTGCTCTCGTACGGCGGCGGCGCCCTCTGGTGCCTGGAGCCCGCACTCCAGGCAGGGCGCCCTCTGGTGGTGGTGGGCCAGCAGTACCTCCTCTTCAGCGGCCCACACAACAGATATAGTGAATTGGTTTAAGTGAAACTAGGCTTGACTCAGAACTGTAAGTTAAATAGTTAGGTTCACCATTATTGTTGTAAAAGTATGTATCTGTCTTGATGAGGAATAATGTGGCACAAATGCAACACTTTGAAAATTCAAATTATATTATGTAATGTTGAAGCGGAAATATCACGCGAGATAACTATAAAGTTCTAACATAGAGAGTCCTACTGCTGAAGCAGAGAGTGACGAGCAGAACGCCTGGTGTCAAGTTCACATCCCATATGCCACACTATTCCGATTAATGATATCATACACATAACACTCTTTGTAAGATGACAACATAAGTTTGACCTTGAAATGTCTCTTGACATTCAAAGGGTTAGGGTTAAGTAATTATGATATAGGATACAAACGTCTCCAATCAATTCCAATCTATTTTTTTATATAGCGCCAAATCACAACAAACAGTTGCCCCAAGGCGCTTTATATTGTAAGGCAAAGCCATACAATAATTACAGAAAAACCCCAACGGTCAAAACGACCCCCTGTGAGCAAGCACTTGGCGACAGTGGGAAGGAAAAACTCCCTTTTAACAGGAAGAAACCTCCAGCAGAACCAGGCTCAGGCTCCAACTTGTGTTCTGGCTGTATGTTTGAATGATATTAAGATCATCCTACCAACAACACAGATATGTTTCTTTAATGTGATACTTTGGGAATAACTGTCTATGAAGAGAATTTCTCAATGACCTTGACCTTGGATTACACAAATGAACTCCCCAAACCCAAAAACATACAAAAAATACCTCATTTGTTGAGATATGTCAAATAGTACTCATTTTATGAACATTTTTCATTTTCCCTACTCCTCCAGAATATGACCCTGGGAGGGCAAAATATGAATTTCAAAAAGTTTGAATAACTGAAATATATGGAAAAGTTCAGCCACAGATGGACAATGAATCTTTGATATCTGGATGATGATTGATGATAATACAATAACATGCTTTTGGAGGGAGGTAGAAAAATGCAGACCACACGACAACAGCATGTTATTTGCATTATTATCACTTTTTACTGAGATACACAACACGTAACGCGTACATAAAAAGTTGGCTCACTTAAATTTGTCGTGTCACCTGGCACGCGCTGCTCTCCAAATTCACCAGTGTGTCCTCATCAAGCTGGCTGCTTTAGCTGCTGTTCATTGTCGTACTATCCATGAGAAAATCATCCGGAATATCCATATAGGGACCAACACACACTTCTCGCCTTTCCATCTTTTCCTCTGCGGACAGTTCTTGGGCTGCGTGTGGGCTATGATGTCATCAGTTTACGGACAGCAGGCAGGTGTCCGGATACCTGCCCGCTGTGGGCAGATGCAGGCGGGTATAGCCAGGAAGCGTAAATGTAAATCTACGCTACCGGCCCAGCAACACCTCAGTAAGTGTTAATAATGCCCCATAGCCAGTTTTTCAAACCATGTGCTTCTAGATGGGCAGTGTTGCCTCAAAGTTGAGCATTTTTACTAAAATATTTTAATGTAACAGGATTTCAGGCTGTTTTGACATCAAATTTTTAAATGACCAAAACTCAAGTCAAATTTTGCCTGATGGAAAAACAAACATGGCCCGACAAAAGTTGGGCCATGTGGACACCTACATAGGCAGATGTACATAGGTTGATGGTTCCATATATGACCTACTGTATTGAGGTTTGGGGAAATACATATAAAACCAATACTGATCCAATATTTTTGTTGCTAAAGAAAGCTGTAAGGATTAGTTATAATTTGAGAGGAGTTTTATTTCTTGAGAAATTAAGGATCCAAACTACTGCAAAAAGTCATTGTGTTTCTGTTAAAGGTGTTAACATCTGGAACAACTGTCCTGACAACATTAAAGTACTTGGTAATTTAGTGGGCTTTAAAAGACAAGAATAATAAAATTGCTTGTTATAGTTTGAAGATTTAGGTTTATTGATTTTTGTTATTGCTTTCGGGATTGGGTGTTGGGTGCCATTGTTTGGTTGGGTTTTGTAAATTGGAGTTCAGTGACTAATTTTGCACTTTTTTTTTTGGTATTTGTCGTCATGGATTCCCTCCCACCCAATCTAGCTTCTCTTTGAAAGTCACAGTGCCTCATTCATTAAAGGCATCAGTTGATTTTGTCTGCAAATGATGAAATTAAAGCCATGCTCCACAAAAAATAAAATAAAAATCAATAATGTTCAAATGACTCATTTTGCCTCCATGTGAAGTGGAGGTGCCACGCGACACTGTGTGCAATGCTGTGCTCATTAAAAGTGTTCCACCTGCCATACAAAAGGGTTGTCTCAGTGGTGGAAATGCAAACTAAGCCAGATGTAACCATTCTGACACGTATAATACAGTGCAGCACCAAACCAAACCACTTGGTGGAAACGGGGCTGTCAGTCTACGCTGGTTAAGTTGTCAAGGTGTGACAGCTGCATTAACTTATAAGACATATGCCAGTGTTTTTAATATGGTTGGCATACGCAGGCTAAATCGTCAAGGTGTGACAGGGCCGTGAGATAGTGTTGGACAGTATGTCTCATGAACCTGTCCTTGGTCTATCTGATAACTTCATATCTCCTCTGGGTCATTGGGCGCCATGATGCATTTGTTTATCACGCCACACAGACAGAACACAGTTTTGCTTTTACACATACTGTTTCAGATTAACTCTGCAAGCAAGTCACCCGCTAATAAATGTCAAATGCAACACTTTTCAACCAATCACATAGCTCTACTGATCCACGCATAGGGCAACAGCCCGCCCATCTGGGTGCGGGCTGAGAACAGGTGGAAGACGTAGGTCTGTGTGAGGGTAGCTTGCAAGCTGTTGTAGCAACTCTGTTCAGTGAAGGCATCTTTTAATATGACATCTAAAATTGAAGTCTGTTTCCTGTCCTGTCTGAGTCTTCTGAGTTCGATCCCCACATTAAACTACCAGGAGGGGATCAGCCAGCGAGAAAATCCCCATGCCACACAAGGTGGAATACTTCTACTTTTGAACAACGCCATTTCCGTTCTAGACCTCTAGCCTTATGCTTGAGGCCATGCAAGTAATCATTGAACCAAGGCAACCGTGTTTTGGGGGGGCATGGACCATTCAGACTACTGAATGGTCATTTTCCAAAGTGACACTAAGTTTTCAGGCAGTCTGCCTCCATTTTCAATCACAGTGTAGAGTAGAATGGGAGGCAGAGCCTTCAGCTTTCAGGCTCCTCTCCTGTGGAACCAGCTCCCAATTCAGTTCAGGGAGACAGACACCCTCTCTACTTTTAAGATTAGGCTTAAAACTTTCCTTTTTGCTAAAGCTTATAGTTAGGGCTGGATCAGGTGACCCTGAACCATCCCTTAGTTATGCTGCTATAGACGTAGACTGCTGGGGGGTTCCCATGATGCACTGAGTGTTTCTTTCTCTTTTTTGCTCTGTATGCACCACTCTGCATTTAATCATTAGTGGTCGATCTCTGCTCTCTTCCACAGCATGTCTTTTTCCTGGTTCTCTCCCTCAGCCCCAACCAGTCTCAGCAGAAGACTGCCCCTCCCTGAGCCTGGTTCTGCTGGAGGTTTCTTCCTGTTAAAAGGGAGTTTTTCCTTCCCACTGTAGCCAAGTGCTTGCTCACAGGGGGTCGTTTTGACCGTTTGGGTTTTTCTGTAATTATTTTATGGCTTTTGCCTTACAATATAAAGCACCTTGGGGCAACTGTTTGTTGTGATTTGGCGCTATATAAATAAAATTGATTTGATTTGATTTGACAGTTGAAGAGTTGATGTGTCACTGCAGTGATAAATAAGGTTCTTGTTCCACTGAACACGGCAACGACACTGTAAACTTAATAAGCAAATGATCAGTCTCCTTTTCCAGTGACTTAATTGGAGCCTTGATGATGTGTTTTATTACCTGAGGCCAAAATATGTCCATTGGATATTGTCAGACCTGGCTGCAGAAAAACATGGGGGGATTGCATTTTTTCAGGGGGGCAAACTTTTTCAACCTACAGTTTACTTGCTATCTCTCTGTCCAGTTTTTGCTGCAGCAGTTTCTGTACCCCTCCATGTTTACCTGACATGAGCGAAGCCCCATCATACACCTGACTGACGATTTTCTCAGGGCTCAGGCCAGCTGTGGTCAGTTCTCCTAAGATGGCGTCAGTCAATGTCATCGCATCTCCCTGGTCAGCAGTGGCTATTGTTAGGAGCCGCTCAGTTGGTTCACACAGTTCATTCAGAAAGCAGAGAACTCTGGCTATATTCTCTCTCCCTGTTGGGTCTCTGGTTCCGTCCATGTTTAACGTGTAGAATGATTCACCAACTTCTTTCACAATGTGCTCTCTTAAAGCACTCATCACATCTATTAAGTTCTTTTCAATGTCATGGCTTGTGTATGTTGCATTGCCAGGAACAGTTTTTGCTATTTTTGCTCATTCAGCATCTTTCTTCAGTGCAAAATCAAATAGAGACAAAAATAGTCCACATCTATCCTCATTCATAGCACTGTGAGCATCATGGTCAACTCTAAAGGGGAGTTGGTTCACAGCAAGGAACTCCACAACATCAGTAATTGCAGACACATAATATCTGTTGCGCTGCAGTTGATCAGTGTTTAGTGTTGAGATTTCCTTACTTGTGTGAACCCGTTTCTCCTTGTCCTTCCACATGGCCTCACAAGTCAGGTGCTCTTTGGGTGCAGCACGCCTGTTTAGTCCCTTTCTGTTTTCCATTGCATGCTTCCAGTCGTGGAAAGCAGTCACACTGGAAGTCTGATCACTGTGTCTGGGTCCCTGAAACATTCTGCATGGGTAGCAGTATACAGCATCTGCTTGAACTGAGTACTCCAGCCAGGGAAAGCTTCCAAACCAGGAACTGCAGAATGACCTTTTTTCCCTGAGAAAATGAGTGGTCTTTGGGGCTCTTCTGTCTCTGTGGGCGGGCACGGCTGACTCTGTGGGCGGGCACGGCTGACTGTGGGCGGGCACGGCCCGCCAATGCCTGCCCATGCCACTGGGACTGGATATTGTAAAGGCTTTGCATCTGTCCGTCTCTCTGTCCATCTGTCTGTGCTCAGCATAGGTCCAGTTCTTATTACTACTGGAGTCTTCAAACTCACAGGGGTCATTCTTGGGACACAGACATTGGACAAGTTCAAAGATGACTAACCTTGTCCTATTTTAAGAGGTCAAAAGGTCACATTGTTTCTTATTTTGATGCTCATACGGCTGAGGGTATTTTAACATTGTGTTATATTTTATTAATTCCACTCAACTGTGACTGATATCAGGCAGCATTTAACTTCCACCAAGATGGATTTTCTTTGTCATTGAAACCAAACATGAGCAGTTTTGTGTGTGCAGATGCAGTCTGTAGACTTTTCCATGGATGCTCAAGATAAAGGGTGCTCAGGTAGGTTTCCTGTTCTGAGACAGGTAACAGTTAATATTGAAGGAATATGTTGATTTATGTTATGGTTTAGAAAGTGTCGGGGGGGGGGGGGGGGGGGGGGTTAATGCAGGTAGCCAGACAACAAAGGATTAAGTGCAAAAACAGGTTTTTATTTCTCCAAAGCTCAAAGGTGGCTGGAATGAACAGATGATAATCAAGAGTCCAAAATCCAAGTAACACAAAAATTCCAAAATATGTGCAAAAATCCCCCCCCCCCAAAAAAAGACAAAAAAGGGTGACTGTCACAACAGACAGAAAAGATTTCAGTTCTAACAGTGATTAAAGACAACTAAAAGTGACTATCAAACTGACAGTGAAAGACTTGAACTCTGACATGGTGATAAACAATCATACACACACACACAGCACACACACACATAAACAATCACACCCACACACACAGCACACCCACGCATAAACAATCACACCCACACACACAGCACACACACACATAAACAATCACACCCACACACAGCACACAAACATATAAACAATCACACCCACACACAGCACACACACATAAACAATCACACACACAGCACACACACATATAAACAATCACACCCACACACAGCACACAAACACATAAACAATCACACCCACACACAGCACACAAACACATAAACAATCACACCCACACACACAGCACACACACATATAACAATCACACACACAGCACACACATATAAACAATCACACCCACACACACAGCACACAAACACATAAACAATCACACACACAGCACACACACATAAACAATCACACACACAGCACACACACATATAAACAATCACACCCACACACACAGCACACAAACACATAAACAATCACACCCACACACACAGCACACAAACACACATAAACAATCACACCCACACACACAGCACACAAACACATAAACAATCACACACACACATAAACAATCACACCCACACACACAGCACACACACACACACATAAACAATCACACCCACAAACACAGCACACAAAAACACATAAACAATCACACCCACAAACACAGCACACAAAACACATAAACAATCATACACACACACACAGCACACAAACACACATAAACAATCACACCCACACACACAGCACACCCACGCATAAACAATCATACACACACACACAGCACACACACACATAAACAATCACACCCACACACAGCACACCCACGCATAAACAATCACACCCACACACAGCGCACAAACACATAAACAATCACACCCACACACACAGCACACACAGACATAACAATCACACACACAGCACACCCACATAAACAATCACACACACAGCACACACGCACATAAACAATCACACCTACACACACAGCAC